>NW_017731372.1:6390721-6401209 GCF_001890085.2 Hipposideros armiger | reverse complement strand
AACAGACAAGTTGCTGTCGTTTTTGTTCTTCAGTCTAGTTGTGGAGGACGTTGCTTCACTGGCCCAAGTTGGCACCATCATTGCGCTCTTCCCAGCCAAGGCAGACACCGGCTTCTGGACAGCTGCTCATTGCAGCTGCTGGCCGCTCACGCTGGCTGCTGGCCGCTCACGCTGGCTGCTGGCTACATACGGTAGCCCATGGCAACCCACTGTCACAGGGGCTGCAGCCTACACCGTCGCCAGCGTCTCAGGGCAGCCCAGCTCCAGGTTGAGCTGCTGTTCAGCATCTCAGCTGTAGAGGGCAGTGTCACTGGCCCTCATATGTGGGATCCGAACCGGGGCCCTCTGGCGTCCCAAGCGAGTTCTTAACCATCGCGCCACTCGGCCGGCCCCCTAGCCAGTTCTTAACCATCGCGCTACTCGGCCGGCCCTCAAATTCTTTTTAATTCCAGATTATGTAGATAATAGGCTGTATATATGGTAAATGGCAATACCGTTTACATTTGTTTATTGCCTGATGGCATTATTTTATTTTGAATCTTGTTTTCCCAACCTGCTTTCATCTCTTGAATTCAGTAATTCATCTCTTAACTGTCAGAACTAACCTCAAAGGATTGTTTTGAAAGTTAAATAAATTAACACATATGAAACATTTAGAATGGTATTTGGTGTGAAGGAAGCACTAATATTAGCAGTAGTGTTGTAATTTATTATATAGCACAGCAGACTGCTCAGTAGAACATGCATTTACAGGAAGGGTCAGGTAGAAAAAGACTTTCCTGTTCCCTGATACCTAAAAATAATTGAGGATTGGAAACTTCTATTTTAACTCAGCGCCAGAGGAGTCAAAATGTTAACTGCTTTCTTAATATTTCTAATGTTTCGGAAGATCCAGATGTGACCTACCCCACCCAAGCATTAGGTAATGCTGGGATATAGTTCTGGAGGAGAAAAAACAAATTCAAATAAATCTTTAGGCTAAGAAATGGATTACTGAATAGAGAAGCTATGAACAACATTAATTTCTTTCCAGAAATTAACTCCAGACTCAAGAGTTAGGTGCCTAGAAAAAAAAGTCCTTTTTTACATGTAACATGTTCTCCTGAATCTGCTGTTTGTCAATCCTGAAAATCATTTTGTGTCCTCTAACACGTTCGCCATAGGCTACTAGTCAATGGTGTAGGAGAAAAATGGCTTCCATTTGTATTCCACCTTGAAATATATGATTTCATGATCACTATCTCATTTATTTAAATCTACCATGAAGGTAAATTATTGATAAAGTCATTATTATAAATCCTTAAGCACAGACATGTAATAATTCACTATTTGTGCCACCTTTGATATCCAGCACCTATTGTGAACTTTTCCTTGTTCTATAGACTATTTTTTAAGTGCATAATTTTGATTTTTCAAATTTAATTTATCAAGACTCAAATGTGTATTTGTCGATTCCTTAACATATCCCATGCTAGATGTAAAAGAAATGAGAAAGGAAACCCTCCTCAGTGGCCCTCCCTTGCCTTTGAGGAGCCTGAAATCTTTTGGTGGTGATTAAAGAAATAGTTAAATACAAGCCTAAAGATACTAATGTGTGCTCAGCTGTGTGCTTGAGATTGTGGGTACCACAGATGTTCAGAGAAGGGAGGGATCACTGTGTACTGATCCGCCTAAGGGAAATTTTGTGGACAATGTGAGGTTTAAGTTTATTCTTAATGGGTGAATAGGATTTGGACACACGGGCGAGGAAATCTGGAATTTCAGGTAGGGAAGAGAGTTTGAACAAAGACATGGCTTTTGGGGAACAGGAAGAGGAGCGATTTCACATTGAGGTGGTGGTGGGGGGAGGAAAGCCAGAATAGGACTTGGCTGTATAAGGTGACCACATACTGAAATGGGATATTCTATGAGTTTGTATTGCTTTTAGCATAAGGAAGAAACGGCTAACAAATATTATAAAGATATATATTAAAAATATAAAGCTATGTAATGATACAGATATTTTTTATAAATTATCAGATATTAGTAACTGGGAGAACTAGAGGGATTCTTACAGCTCAAATAATCACTCCTTCTCTAGTGTATAATACACACACAATCTAATAAATTTAGCATAATTAGGAAACTTACATAAAGCAGAGGTGTCCATCTTCTAGTTTTTAAAACTAAGTATCAGTATTAAGCAGATGTTAATTAATTGAAATCAACTAAATACCAGTATTAAGTGGACATCATTTATTAATTAAAACTGAATGCATATGACTGTTTTAACTTTTAGGGGGAAAACCCCTAGAAGATTTAAGAAAAAGGCCATTCAGGATACAACTAACTTCTCAGTGTACGAACAGATTCTGCTTAGAATGACTGATGATCATTTAGGGAGGAACAAGGATAGTGAATATATGACTGGTCGGGTTACATGCAGTATGTATGCCAGATGGTGCTTTATTCTCACTCCCAATAGAAAAAGCTTTAATTCTGGGGTAAAGGTAACAAACAGTTTAACATAGTACTTGGCATTAAAAATCACCGGAAATTTAATGTTTTTTTGTTAAGGATATACATAAAAATGTTCCCATTTCAGAACAGTTTCATGAAAGATGATCCTAAATCAGAAATTTTATCGAAATGACCAACAAAAATGTCATGTGCTCTATTAATTTTACGTGGACTCTGATACCTACATCTTAGGATTGTAGACTCAGCCTTCATGAAGCAGAGAAACATCATGATTCTGGATCACAGTGTTACACAAGGTCTTTGTACATGTGGGTCATCTTAGGAGAAGTTTATACTGGCACAGCCACAAAGGGGCTGCAGCACATTCACATTTTTTTAAGAATCTTTATATTTTTACTTCAAAATTCATGTGAATTTTGTCATTCTTTATAATATATCCGTATTTTGTTTTATTGTAAAAATTGTTTTAAATTGTTGAGTAAACTTGAGCAATCAAAATGGGTTTTTAGGATATCTGATCTGCCACCTTTTAGCAATACCGTATCTAAATCAGCTTTTTAAGGACAGCACCTTGAATGTAGTTTCAAAGTATTGGGTTGTCGGAAAAGTCATGATGTATTTTTCTGTTTTTCGTTGCAAAAACACGTCATGACTTTTCCGACGACCCAATTATTTCACTAGCTTCCTGCCCCCAAGATTTGAAAAAGCATAGGCATCCTTGGTTAGGTTATCATATTTATGAAGATTTCTATCTCTGTCTTTATATAAAGTAGATATTAATTTTGATTGGAGGAATACTTTTGTAAATTATGAGCTAAATATCAGTGTTGAAATACATGATTTTTAAAATTTTAATCTCAATAGTTCAAACTTAAATGAATTGAAGGTCCTTGTTTATAGATTTGAAAGTTCTGAAATAAAATTGTATTTTTTGAATGTTGGAAACAAAAGGATTTAATACGTTTGTTAGAATCAAATCACTATAATGTGCCCATATTTTTGTAATAAGTAGAAGGTAAAAAATAACATTTATTGAATGCTTATTATGTTCCAGATACTGTGCTAAATGCAAGATTGGGGGGGGTGGAGAGGGAGGGAGAGAGAGAAAGATAACACTTGTTTCCTGTCTTAGGTGCCTTATTTTCTAGGAGTGTTACACATGTAAAATATAATTGCCATATAACACAATAAATACTAAAATAGAGATATGCACCGACGATACATTTGGGTAAAAGTAGATTGATTAACCAACCAATTTTGCTTCCGTGCCATAGAGTAAGCTTCCAAGAAGGGAATATGCTTATGCAGAAACTTAATAAACGTGGGAAAAGGGCATTTCAGGCAGAGGAAACAGTGTAAAATAAATCTTCAGGAAATTGCAGGGAGTATCCTAACCAAAGTGAAGGTGCATGCTGGAAAGTGTCGAGAATGACTCGACAGTGGGCAGCTGCATTTTGTATACAATCCTGAGGAGTCTGAGCTTCATTCTGTACTTTTTAGAAGTATCATTGAAAAGTATTATGATCATATTGATTCTCATTTTAGCAAGATTTTAGCTTTGAAGGTAGTTTAGAGGCTAAATCAGGAGTAGTGGTTATGGCACCAGGCAAGAGGAACAGTTAAGATATCATTGCTGTAGTCTAGGTGAGAGATGATGTAAGTCACGAAAAATGATAGTGGGAGTGACAAGAAAAGGATAGATTCCAGACGTGTTAAAGAAACAGAATCAGTAACTTTTAATGATTGATTGTGGGTAGTGAGAGAGGAGGAAGAGTCCAGTATAAATCCAGTTTCTGGCATGGATGATGGGATTGGATGGGTAAATTTCTCAATAGATTTTTGAGAGAAGTTTTATGTATGCAAATAGCTTCTACAAAATTAATAAGCATATAAGGTAACTTCTGAGTAGGTTATTTCTAAGTTTTTCTTAATTTTTATTTATAGATGCCACTTCAAATGAACAACAAGAGCTTTTCTGTCAGAAACTGCAGCAGTGTTGTGTACTGTTTGATTTCATGGACTCTGTTTCAGACTTGAAGAGCAAAGAAATTAAAAGAGCAACACTGAATGAACTGGTTGAGTATGTTTCAACTAATCGTGGTGTAATTGTTGAATCAGCGTATTCTGATATAGTAAAAATGGTAAGCCACTAAACTTATGTTCCTCAGATTTATATAAATTCAAGTAAGATCCGGGGTGTAATTATGATTTAGCAAGACTGATTTTAATAAATGTACAATAATTTAATGTTCTCAAAAGAATGTTTTTTAAAAAATAGTCTATTTGAAAGATCCATTCATTCCAGTGATGCTGTCATTGCTTATAATATTGGGTTGTCGGAAAAGTCATGATGTATTTTTTCTGTTCTTTGTTGCAAAAATGCATCATGACTTTTCCAACAACCCAATAGTTTGGAAATTCACTAGCCACAGTGGCTGGTGGCTGCCATATTGGATAGTGCAGATCTTGAGCTTAGGAGAACAGTGTAGGCGCAAAGATTATATAGATTGATAATTAATGCCCTGGGTTTGAATACTCACTGAGAGAGAATGTCTAAAGGGGAAGAGAAGACCAATGAAAAACTACGGGGCTTTCCACATCTCAGTGGTGGGTAAGGGAGTCAGGTCTAAATCTTATTTAGGACGTTTTAATCTTCATATTTGTAGATTCTGTAACACTTGAATTTTAATAAAAACTCAGGACCTTTAAGAAGTTAAATAATATGTTTGAAATATCTGATGTGAAAAATAAATTACTGCCAACTTGACTGAAGTAAGATTGTTTAGGATGCTGTTTAATAATTCAGCCTCATTCTCCATCAGACAGGAGAAATTTGTTTAGGATATGTAATTTTTGTATTTTGGTGCATACTAACAAAATACAAAAATTCGGTTAGAATAATTATAGTCACTGAATATATAATTTAAATGTTACCAGGGTATACAGAAGGTTATAGCAAGTATAACCTGTAGTTTCCTTCATTTCCTTCCCCATGCTAAATATATGTTCTGGGGGGATGAGAAAAATGTGTAGGAAAGTTGAATTTCGCCCTAATATACTAATTAATTTTTCTTTCATCACATTGTACTAGAAGACCTGTTAAAAAGACTGGAAATTTTGATGGGTTTTTTGAAAAATGAAAATAAAAGCCTTAAAAAAATTTTAAAGACTAGGTATAGAGAGAACATTAATCAAACAGAAAATGGCTCCTTAAACTCTTATAGCACTAAAAAGTGACAGTTTGAGAATATAAATATTGAATATTGATAGAATTCTTGTTTTGTGTTTATCATGTAGAAATGTTCAGGGGTAAACATCATATATCCACTTATTTCAAATGGTTTATATACAGGAATTTTGAAAGTCCTGGGAAAGATACTTTATAAAGTTGTTTACTTAAAATATTGAAAGTACTCAAATATTTTAGTCAAATTATTCTGTAATTTGCTATATGCTAATAAATTCTGGGATTTAATTTGTTTTCCCAAGTAAAAAGGTGTGTGTGTTTTGTCTTTTTTTTTTTTTTTCCCAGCTCCTGGATACTTAATTTCTAGATAAGAGTGAAGTCAACTCACCCACTTAGTGCTTTAAAGTTCTTGAGTATATTTGTTATATACAGTTAATTTTATTGGTGGCTACAAGGTTAACTTTTTCTTTTACTACCAACATTAATAAGATGGTCTCAAAGGCAAATTATGCCCTCTTGTGGGATATATTTCCTTTTCAAGTTCTATCTATGAATTTTTTCCAATCTGTGAAATTGATATCCATGAAACTATTTATTGATTCTGCCTTCATATACTGGCTTTGCGTTCTGTTATTACTTTCTAGTCTTCTGGTTATCGTAATTGACTGTTGGCAGTTACTTGGCCTACCGTAGATGTCACTTCATAAGAATAGTTGGAAATTTGCTTGCACCACCAAATATCCCTTGTTTCATCCTCCATTCCCCAAATAGTTTATCTCAAATGACCGACCCTTAAATAGTATGGCCGTAAATGTTTACGAAACTATTTGGTCTGTCAGTCTGTTCATCATTCGTCAAAGAATTGTGAGTTGGGACCATAATCTGTCCTTTGCTAGAGAAAAAGGATATGTAATTTACCTTGGTACTGAGACAAACAATGTGACGGATGAAATTATAAATTCTGTATGTCATTGAATCTAAAATGCACATCTCAAAGCACATCCTTATTTCAGAGAGATTAATTTTTTTTTAAAGGCTCAGAGTAGATGAAATACAGTAAATTAAATCACCATGGGGTATTATAAACAGACATAATAGTAGTACTACTCCCTCCTTCGTCTTCCTTAGTGTGTTATGTATATATAAGAATAGAGATATTTTTCCAAACTCTTTTGGGTTCTAAGGTAAGTAAATGGCTGGATTAGAATATGGGGGAACTGTGGAAAGATGAAAAGAATCAAGAAAGAGTTAGGAACTTTATGCTTTTCCTCCCCAAATTTGCTCCCCTCCCCGTTTTTTTAAAGCAAAACTTGGAAAGAACAACTTGTAATTTAAGGGAGAGGAATCCAGAGGTAATCTGTAATCTTCAGTAGCTTGGCATCTGAAGAAGTCAGTTAACGGGACAGAGAAAAGAAGAAAAAAAAACGCCTGCCTTCTTCATGTCTTGAAGAAGTTTATGGATTTTGAACTGAGCTTATGGCCACAACTTAACTTTTTTCTTAAAGTTACCTTTAAAATATTTCACTTTGCATTGTGAACTGAGTTACACAATGAAGAACATAAATCTAAATTCATTTTTCTTTACAGATCAGTGCTAACATCTTCCGTACTCTTCCTCCAAGTGATAACCCAGATTTTGATCCAGAAGAGGACGAACCCACGCTGGAGGCCTCTTGGCCTCACATACAAGTATGGAACATAATTACGTATTGACAGTTTTTACATTGATGATATTCTGCTAAAATACTCTTTTAGATCTGAGTGTATTCTGGGGTTTTTTTTGTTGGTTTATATTTTCTTTTTTATTTTTGTGTCTGTTTAAAATATTTTACTTTTAATAAGTTTAACATTATTTTCTCTTCCCAAAATAGTTTTTCATTGTTTTATTGTGATAAAAGACACTTAACAGTTACCATTTAAACCATTTTAAAGTGTACTATTGAGTGGCATTAAGTACATTTACAGTGCTGTGCAACCCTCACTGCTATCGAGTTCCACAACTGTTTTCATCACCCCAGATGGAAACCCCCTTGTCATTAGCAGTCACTTCCTATCCTTCCATTCCCACAGCTCCGGACAACAACCAGTCTATTTTCTGTATGGATTTACCTGTTCTGGGTATTTAATACAAATGGAATCATATAATATGTAGCCTTTTGTGTCTGGGTTCTTTCACTTAGCATAATATTTTCAAGGTTTATCAGTATTGTAGCATGTATCAATACTTCATTCCTTTTAATGGCTGAATAAGATTCTACTGTATGACTAGATCACATTTTGTTTATCCGTTTGTTTGCATGATATATCTTTGTGACTGAACTCAATCTCTAGCTACTCTGCCCTCCCTGGAGGATGGGGACTTGAGGCTGAAAGTTCCAGCCCTCTACTCACATGGTTGGTCCCTATGATAGCCAGTCTTCATCCTCCTAGAGTCACATCATTAGCATAAGCTCAGGTATGGTTGAAAGGGGCTTATTACGAATAACAAAAAGATGCTCCTCTCACCCCTTATTACTCAGGAAATTCCAGGGGTTTTAAGAGCTCTGTGCCAATAACCAGAGATGAAGACCAAATATATATATATATTTTTTTATTATATCACAGTGTGTCAGTATTGGACATGAAAACAGGCACTGGACAAGTTGTGCCAGTGAAGCTGCGTAGCAGTCCATGAGACTGTACATACAGTCTTCAGAGCACTCGGATAATTTCTGTATCTTTTTACCTGTGTGTACCCCAAAGCAAATTATTTAGTTGGTTGAAAATTATAAATAAAAATTAATATCAGCTTCTATTCTTGTTATATCCTTAATTCATACTTAATTTTAAAAGCTAGATAATAGACCAGATAGGCATCACTCCTTTTGCATAGTTGGGCATACATGCCCTCCAAAAAATATTTACTCAGATCCCAAAACTGTTGTTTGCTTTAGAATATTACTGAACTCATAGTAGTAAAAATGTGTTCCTCTGTGGTGAATGATGGCGCCCAGATCTGGTGTTTTTTGTATGCAGTGAGGTCTGTAAATTCAGTGTAGCAATCTTTTGTTCCCTTCTCCCTTCTATATGTGGCCTAACTGGCTCCCTCAGTGTTTACTGAATGACTATTTTCACTTTGGGATCTAAAACTCCTTTTTTATTTTTAGGGTGCCAGATTGATATGTTGCTTAATAGCTAATAAATGAAGGCGCATTTTGGGCTATCCCCCTGCCTTTCATAGCTGTTACAAAACAAACAAAATTTTAGTGTATTTGCCTTTCTCCTTCAAAGAAAAGTGTAGGTGTAATGGAGGCATACTGGACTGGAAATTACTTTTAATTCTGATTTGTGATAGCAAGTCAACATTTGTTATTACTTTTAAGACGCTTGGCACTTTTTAAGTGCAAGGCCTGCTGTGACTTCTATATAGTTTATTTGCTGTGCTGCACAGACTTTCCTTCCTGAGCCCTGTACTTATATAGTTTGGTTCATTATTTCCCAAGTGTGGATAAGGTGTGCTGGTTTTGATTTAATTTTTTACCCAATGGTAGTTTTATATAAAAATTTGAAGTTTTTCTTTTTTATAGTTATTGATACACTACCCCTTGCAATTCATCTGGAGGTTTCTGGCCTTGTATTTAACAAACTCTGGAGATTGAGGTAGTTTAGTAGTCTCCTGGAGAAAGAGAATGTTCCCAGGGAATATGGACTTCAAAATAGTTTTCTTAATTATATGTCTTATAGGCACTATCTTTATTGTCTAGTTCCTGTAATTTAACATTTTCAACAATTCAGTTTGCTAATTCAAAGCAATAAATCAATCCCAAAATTTACCAGCTTAGGAGACCAAATTTTAAATATATATTTAGTTTTTTTAGAAAACTGTTGCAACTTATATTTTATAATGAGATCTGAAATCTCCCTAAGTTGGTAAGGGAGGTGTTTTTGGTATGACTTGATAACTTAGGGTAACATTTTATAGGCATCATCTTAGCTTTTATTTGACTTTCTCTCATAGTTGGTGTATGAATTCTTCTTAAGATTTTTGGAGAGCCCTGATTTCCAGCCTAGCATTGCAAAGCGATACATTGATCAGAAATTTGTACAACAGGTAAGGAATCCTTATGTCTTACATGTTCTTATATTTGTCTTAGCACTGATTTCTTGTGACTAAAATAGTCTTTCAAAATTTAAATGGTTCGTTTCAATTTAACAGCATTTAATATTCTTGCCAGACAATTAGGATAAAAGTGAAATAGCTTTGAGAATACAAGAGTACTTTTAATCAAGGGTGAACTGTTAATGAAGTCAATCGAATTATTCTATCCAATCCTAGATTCTCAGTAATTTTATAAAGGCCAGAAAAGCAAGCCTTTCTGCAATATCTGAGAAAATTTGGTATGACTTTCAATCTTTGGGTAAACTTTTTTTTATTTTAAGACTTTGAACTTGACATATGTTTTAAGCATTGTGACTGAAATGACTGAGGGAAAAAATGAAAATGGAATCATTGTTAGGAGTTTGGGCGCTAGGCTCCTTTCCTGTCATCAAGCATCAATTACCTTTCCCTTCCCTTTCCTCCCCACCCTGGGAATTCTAGCCACCCAGTTCCTACACCACAGATAAAATGAGATCTTTAAAAAGGAAAGAAAATAGAGTTAAATATATGATACCTTCTTTTTATAAATTGATTATTAGCTGTTATTTTTGGAGCCTATATACTTAAAATTAATTCCTCCAAACACATTCATTTTTATTTTCAAAAAATTTTTTTTTAAGGTTTTTATTGGGGCGTTGGGGGGATGGGAACAGCGGTGGGGAATTGGGGGAAGGGGAACAGACAAGCTGCTGTCCTTTTGTTC
>NW_017731372.1:6350876-6389481 GCF_001890085.2 Hipposideros armiger | reverse complement strand
CAAGAGTTTGAGCTCTGAGCAACAGCGGTTCGAGTCCAGCCCGAGCTGAGCAGCCGCTGAGCTGCCAACAGGTGGCAGGATGGCTCAGCTAAAAAATAAATAAATAAATAAAAATAAAATAAATAAATAGTATGTATGGGAATTCTCAACTTTTCTATTTTGAAATTATTTGATTAGCTGGTAAGTTTTAAGACTTAGAGAAGTACAAGAGAAAAATATAAGGTATACATTTGGACATTCATTTTTTTCAAGAGAAGAAAACAATTCCATAATTTAGGTTATATTCAAAATCATAGGATTTCAGAAAAAAGAAGGAAGCTAAGAATTATTACTTTTTATGTGCCAGGCACTGTCCTTAAATAAAGAGCTAGACCATGTCCAATTGCACACAGCTAATAGATGGCACAATCAGGAGTTGAACTAGACTCTCTGACCTTCTCTTAGGGCAAAAAAGAATAATTGGTTTCAACTTTTCTAATTTTATTATTGAAGAAACAGGCTCACAGTTTATTACCCTTAAAAGCAGTTAGATAAAAGTATCAGAGCCAGAATAAGAAATAGCTTCCTGAGTACTAGTTTCATTAGGTTAATATTATATATATAAATAGACTATCTTATTTTGATTATATTTCAAAATCGGTTTCTTTAAATAGATTTGACACTTGGCTAATAACTATTCTCTAATTATTTTCCCTGAGGATCAACTTGTATTACATTTTATTTGTTTTTGAATTAGACATGATGAGCTTAATTAAGGGACACTTTTATTAATTTGAAAGCATAACTTCCAAGTAAACCCAACATCAGACACATCTTGAGTAGTTTAGTCACTTGAACTAGAATAATTTGAACTGAATTTATTAGGTTATGTTAACCTAAATTCTCATTCTCCATGGATGATTTTACTGCAGCTTCATACAGTACTTTCATAACCTCACAAACCGCAAACTATAAGTAAGACACTTGTTTAGGGGGATATAAATATGACTCAAGTCATCACTAGTCTCAGAAAATACCCACTCTAGTACAAGAGATACACACGTAAACAATTACATGTAAATTCAAGACAGAATGGAAAAAGAACTTTGGATGAGGTTCCGAGCTTGCCCTCTTGACTATAATTATAAATTATCAAAGTACAGAACATGAAATTCCTAAAAGACTTCATATGGAGTTATATTCTATGGAGAGATTATTTTATTTTTCCTAAGAAATTCCAATGTTTTGTTTAAAATACAGTTATCCTTTTTTTTTTGACAGAAAAAAACTCAGTTTCTTTACCATTTTAAAATGGAAATTTGAGCTTTTGACTTTAAATTTTTCAAAGATCTCTTCATCCTGCCTTTGCTGAAGAATTCTGTAGAGGTATAGGAAAATGTTAATTTGGCCAATTTGAACTGATTTAACATTTTTTTATCCATTTGTTAAGCTGACTTTAAATAAAAATCTGGTCTCATCTTTTATGTCAGTGTTATTTCATGAATGATTCCCACCCTATTAGCATGCATCTGCCAACAGTCTATCCTGTTAACTAAATACTAATTTTTTTTTTTTTTTTTTAAGCTGAGCCATCCTGCTACCTATTGGTAGCTTAGCGGCTGCTCAGCTCAGGCTGGCATCGAACCGCTGTTGCTCAGAGCTCAAACTCTTGAGCGAGCTCTTAACCAACTGAGCCACTCGCCGGCCCTTTAAATACTAATTTTTGAGCTGTTGGCATGGTTACTGTTGAATTTTTTTTCAGTGTAAAATCACAAAAAACACAGCCTTGGTTTGTATAAATTTTTCTAGTAAACTGGAAATATGCATTTGCACATATATTGTTTTAAACTTCATTTATTTAGTAACTTGCAGTCTGCAAGCTTAAGATTTTATATGTAATTTTTACTATCAAAAGGCATTAAAAAGCTCTCAAATTTCAACACGCTAGAGCTGGGGTCGGCAAACCTTTGAGATGGAAGAGCCAATCCTGCCCCTAACAACAATTAAAAAATTATTTGAAAGCCATAAAACAAATGAAATCACCATTATGTGAATAATATCCTTTAAAAATTTTATAAATGAAACTATGATAGTTTTATTTTCATTTTCAATTTTACTTCAGAGCCACATGTATGTACCCAAATAATCGCATGTGGCTCGCAAGCCAGTTTGCCGACCCCTGCTCTAGAGTTATGAGCCATGTTTAGTAGTCAAGAGTAGGATAGAATTTTGAAATGAGTGGCAAGCCAAAGAAAAATCCACTTTTTGAAGTGTTTATATTATTTATTGTGTCAATTTTTGAAATAAGTGAAAAGGAATATCCCTAAGCTTTTCTTTAGCTTCACTATTTAGAATAAAATCAGTCTGATAAGGCAGAATTAAAAATTTTTTTTACATTTCATGGGTTATATTAAAATCAATATTAGAATAAAGTGAAGTTTTAGGTCATTTATTTTTAAAAAGTAATTTCTCAGATTTTTTTTAAAGCTCCTGGAGCTTTTTGATAGTGAAGATCCCAGAGAACGTGACTTTCTGAAGACTGTTCTGCATCGAATTTATGGGAAATTCCTTGGATTAAGAGCATTCATCAGAAAACAAATTAACAACATTTTCCTCAGGTAAATTGATCATATATTCATATATAGCCCTTTCTTTCCTTTCATATTTCTTTTTATTCCAGTTCATTTAGGTTAGTTTTTAATATCTGAAATCTACAAATTTAACTGATAGTATTTGATTCATTTTTAGCCTGTTTTGTGGATGTCATTTAATTCCATCTAACTTTTTAGAAATTTGTAACCTACTCCTCCTCTAAGTGGATAGTGGTAATGAAGAGTTTTTAATAGGTAATACCAGTGCTATTCGTGTTTAAGATTTGTGAAAAGGAGAATTTGTGTAGTTACCTATTTTTTCGAGCTTTTTGTTGGAAAAATTTCTGTATAAATACTTGGAAATGCTTTAAATTTACAGGGGGCCTATCTTTGACTATTTTATAAATGATAGTCTATTAGTAGTTGCTTCAAATTAGGAGATTTCACTTCAATACCCACACTTCAGGTTGTTTTAATTGAAGATCTGACAAAATTAGGGTAGCATTTCCACATTGTAACAATTAGAGATGAGTAATAGCTACTGCCTCCTGTAGAGATCGAGTCTTTCTCCAGCTCTCAGTCATCCTCTCCTAAGTCCACCTCAGCCTCTGATACCTTCCCTGTCCTGTTGTCATTTGAGTTGGACTCCCTGCTTTAAAGATGATCCTAATCTTGGAAAACTAGGTAGTCCATGTAGTTTAGGTTTAGAGAAATTCTGAATAAAATTGGCTGTATTACATATGGGTCCTTTTCTCTTGGATTTTCCTATGAATAGTTGTTTCCTATTTTGAAAAGTATTCCCTTGAGAAAACCCATCTTTCACATTTTTAAGTAAAATAAAATATTCCAGGTGAAATTATATTCTGTTATCTTAACATATAGCAAGTTTTAGCAAAAGTATATGTTTAAATAGGAAATATTTTCAAGTATCTGGTGTAGTAGGAAATAGACCTTTTATAAGATTGCTAAGAAGTAACTGATTTGGGGTAAAATAGTTTACAAACAATTCTTACAGCATGTTTGAGCTATTCTTATAGTTGTTCTTTGGGTTGATTTCTTTACCTTCCTGCCCAGTTTAGCTTTCTGATGTTTGATTTTTCATTATATCTTTATTTTAAATTTAGGTTTATATATGAAACAGAACATTTCAATGGTGTTGCTGAGCTCCTTGAAATATTAGGAAGGTAGGTCAGTTTTTTTTGTTCTTTTAAACAAGTAACTTTGGCCAGAATAAAGAATGAAATCTTAACCATTTGTGACAACATGGATGGACCTAGATAGAGGGTGTTATGCTAAGCGAAATAAGACAGACAAATACCAAGTGATCTCACTTATATATGTGGAATCGAAAGAACAAATGAGCAAACCAAACAGAAACAGACTCATAGATACAGAGAACAAACTGATGGTTGCTAGAGGGGATGGGAGTTTGGGAGCTTGTTGAAAAAAGTGAGGGAATTAAGAAATACAAATTGGTATTACGAAACAGTCACGGGGATGTAAAGTACAGCATAGGGAATATAATCAATAATGTTGCAACAACTGTGTATAGTGCCAGGTGGGTACTAAATTATGTAAATTTCTAACCACTGTGCTATACACCTGAAAGTAATGTAAAATAATACTGAATGTCAGTAACTGAAAAAAAAATATTTTTAAAAGATTAAATTATTGAATATTTTATGTATTAAAATCTTAACTATGATTGGAGAAATTATTTCATATTTTAGAGTTTTAAAATAGGGCACAAGACATGGTCTCTCAACTGAATTCGTACAGCTTTTGAGGGGGTCAGCATAGTACAGTACTGCCATTTAAGACATCTGTTTCAGAATAGGCTTCCTGCTTTTGAAGCTATGGCATGTTTTATGCCTGATTTTGGCAGGCTGCCTCACAAATTTATAGGATCTGATTGGGAAGAAATGAAATAAGCTCTAAGTGAATCTTTGATGAAGTTACAAGAATTCTTATTAAGATGTGATAGACCATTCTTAATCCATCTGTTCATTATAGAAGAATCTACAGCCTTTGATTTTAGTTTACATAAACAGTTTGCCTTCCCTAAGCAGAATAGTTAATACTGCTATTCACCACATAGCAGTATTAACTTGAGAGAAGTTTAGATCCCTCTATTTGTATTAGAGAATGATTATGGAGAGAACTACTTCTTAATTTCAGATCCTTTAATAAACTAAGAGAAACTACCCATTTACTTCAGAAAATACTGAAACTTCTTAACTATATTGTGATATTTCCTCTCCTGTGGCTTTGGGGAGGAAAAATAAAGGCAACAATGTATAAATAAAGTGACAGGCTTTTCATAGAAAGATGAAGATAGAATTGCTTACCAGGACATTCATTGGCCGTCTTAGTTTTCTTTGGGGATCATTGAATAACAGAGGAAAGACTTTATAGTAATAACCTGTCTAAAGTAGTTTGAAGATGAGTAATTCCCCACCAGGACTGAAGCAGAGCACACTGTTCCTTATGTACTCTCATGGATATAATAACTTTTACAAATAAAGTAGTAACTACTTAACCCTTCCCCTGCCTTTTTTTCCCTCCAGTATTATCAATGGTTTTGCATTGCCACTGAAAGCAGAACATAAACAATTTCTAATGAAGGTTCTTATTCCTATGCATACTGCAAAAGGATTAGCTTTGTTTCATGCTCAGGTAAGTTTCAGAAAATTTTCACATGATTGTTTCAAAGACTGATATAAAGGCAGAGAAACTGAGAAATACTGAGATGGCAATTTTAAGTATAATTAGGCAATTTACTTTGTAAGTTGCCCAAAGCAAATTTTTATTATAATGTAAAAGTATTATATTTAGTGTTATTCAATAAGCTCAATGCATATTAAGTATATAGGAAAGATAATATCATGTTCTTTTATAGTCCAAACCCTAACCTAATTAACTACGTGATGTTCAGTCCCACAAATCTGTAGAATGTTCCATCTAGCTGTGATAACCTAGTTAGAGAATGATGTTAAGTCTCCTCTATTAATATTTAGAGAATACTACATATCATCATAGGCAAAAATGTAGAAACATGTTGAAAAAGTAAAATGTTAGCTCTAGTACTATTTCAGTTAACTTTATATTCAGAAGTTACTACTGATAAAAGAACATCTTTTTTGAACTAGAAGTTACTTTCAAGGTTAAAAAGTTACACAATTGTGAGTATGTTAATTTTATATATAGAGAGATTAAACTAGAGTAAAATCTATCAAAATGAGGTAGTCATTTTTGTTAAATATAAAAATCCTGCATCTCTAAATGTCATTTCACTCACTAAACGTCATTTCACTCACTAATATTTATAAACTGTCTGTTACATTTTAGCTAGCCTACTGTGTTGTACAGTTCCTGGAGAAAGATACAACACTAACTGAACCAGTAAGTATTCTATTTATTTTTATGCTTTTGGTATACATTGTGGTATTTCATTGTACTTTTCTTTATACTGTTATATACCATTATAGAATTATCAAACATTAGTAGTAATGTACTTGAATCATTTAGAAGGAATGTGAGGTGAATCCGCATTCAAAGAACAGGGTTGGGAGGGAGAGTTCTCATGAGTTATATGTCTCGAATAACTTAAATATAGATTAATACTAACATATAGTAGTTGAGATGTGTGGTGACAGGACCAAATGTTGCAGTGAAATAATATACATATTATCTTCACTGATAATCTTCTCAGTCTGCATTCACCTTTTAAAATTAAAACATACTGTGGAAGTCCCAAAATTATTCCGTTGAGTTTTGTCTTTATAAATAGGATTTTCCCTCTTATGCATGATAAACTACATGACAGGGATTGAAAACATCTTGCCTTTGGTAATTTTAGATACAATCTTGGAATAAAAGTTGTTTCCTTTATGAATCAGAATGGCAGTTCAGTATTTGAATTCTGCTTACTGTTTGACTATCATGTGAAGATTCAGGAGAAAATAAAAATGTTATGAAAATTGAAGATTCAAGAAAAACAAAAGGTAGGGAGAAATAGAAAAGTATAAAAGCATTGAAAACAAAACTTTAACCTTAGTGAACTAAATATATTGGGAGTGTTTTCTAGATATCCTAAATCTAAATATGAAACCAAGCGTTCTTGAATAGCAGAGAGTTCAAAGGATTTAAACTATGAATTTTCTTTATAGTATAAATATTCTGAGTCCACCCCTAAGGGTGCTTGGAAGTATTCCCCCTGTGATTTGACCTTTGTCTGTGTAAAGGAATAAAATACATTTTTTCACTCCCTGATAATTTGAGTTTTTAGACTTTTAGAGTTGCAGTTCTTTATGGAAAAAGCTAAAAACAGTTTTAAAACACAAATCAGGAGAATTATAAGCCCAATATTTACATGAAACTACATAAATCTCTAAAGTGAATTAAACTTAATAGGAATCCATAACTCTCACAGGAAAGTAAGTCATGGTTCATGCTTGGTGAGTGGTAAACATATAATTTAAATCTGTTAAATTAATATGGGGTTATCAGATAGGGGGATGAGGGATTTCTTTTTAAAGAGAAGATTAGGGAGAGGGATGATGGCCAGACGCCTGGCTTAGGTGAGTCAGATTAATGGAATTAGGAGCAGGATGAGGAGACAGTAAGGTTAATGGCCAGATCTGTAGATAAAAAAGACCTTGTAGTTTCTACCATAGGCCAGTTCCAGCACCAAAATTATGGCTGTTACTTGGGTCTGAGCCTTAATACTAATTTTCTAGAAACCCGGCATTCATATGAAAGCTTCCTGCAAATTTTAAATAAGTCAGAACTTTGGCTAGTTTATTACATTTTTTATGTACCAAATCGTGTATTGAAACTATATTATTTTCTACAATGGAAATGACTTTATTGTTACTTTTATTTATGAAAGTAGTGTGTTAATTTGGTTCACACAATACAAAATCATAAAGCACAACGTGGAGGAGGTTCCTTGAAATCTTGTCCCATAGAAATAACCATAAAAGTTGGTGAATATATTTCTAGAAATGTTTTCTATATTTATGTGTAGGTTAAATAAATGGTGAGACAGTGCTGACCAGTTTTTTCCTCTCAGTATAACGTGGATGTCTTTCCATATAAAGCTGCTTCACTTATTCATTGGTAGCCTCAGCTTCCATTATGTGGATTACCCTAACATATTTCATCAACCCTCCATTAACGGGCACTTGAATTATTGGACTTTTTTCATTGTTAACAAAAACATCGCTAGTGAAGGGATGTTTTAGGGTGTTGGAATTGTTCTGTGCTCTGTTTGTGGTATTGGTTACAAAAAAAAAAAAGTCTGTGTGTATAAAACCACTCAGAACTGTACACTAAAAAATTTTTTTTTACTGAATGTAAATTTTTAAAAATCAAGTAATTAAAATCATGTTGCTGGGTCAAAGAGTACACGGAAATTTAAACGTATTCCAAGTTGCCTTCCAAAAAGTTTGAACAATTTAATGTTCCAATCCAGAGTATAAAGGTGCCTATTTTCTCTCAAATATTAAGTTTAAAAATTTTTGCTAGTTCATAATAGGTATGAAATATTTTAATTGGCTTATTTTTATTATAGGGATTGAGCCATCCTTTTATGTGGTTATTGATCATTTATATTTCTGTGTCCTTTGCCTTTTTAACCCTTTTCCCTATTTTAGAATTTTTTTTTTTATCCATTTGGAGTGTTTAACTTTGAATACACAATGTTTAATCTCTGCCTTAAAAAACTAAAAAAAAATTTTTTTTTTATGTAGTAGAGTATTTGTCATTATGGCTTCTGGCCTTGCTGTCACACTAAGAAACACCTACCTTGAGATTATAAAACTATTCTCAAGTATCATACTCTGGTTATTTTATGGATTTCGTGTTTTTACCTGTAAAAACTTTATTCCATCTATAATGGTTTCCTAGGGCTGCCATGACCAATTACCACAAACCTAGTGGCTTAAAGTAACAGAAATTTATTCTCTCACAGTTCTGAAGGCCAGAAGTCCAAAATCAAGGTGTCGGCAGGGCTGCACTCCCTCCAGATGCTCTAGGGGAGATTCCGTTCCTTGCCAGTTTCTGGTGTCTCCAGGTGTTCCTTGGCTTGTGGCTGCATCGCTCCAATCTCACATTGCTGCCTCTTCTTCTGTCTCCTGTGTATCTCTTAGAAGGACACTTGTCGTTGGAGTTAGGGCCCACCCTGTAACCCAGAATGATTTCATCTTGAGATGCTTAATTATATCTGTAAAGATCCACTTTCCAAATAAGTCATATTCATAGGTTTTAGAGATTAGGATATAGACATACCCTTGGAGGGCCACCATTCGACGCACACTATTTGAAATCGAAATTTGTGTGTGACAAGGGTAAGGAACTATTTTAGTTTTCTATTCCTGAATAACAAATTACCACACAATTTGGTGGCTTAAAACAACCAATATTTATTATCTGATAGTTTCTGTGAATCAGGAAGCCCAGCATGTTAGCTGGGTCCTCTGCTTCAGGGTTTCTTACAGGCTGCAATTGAGGTGTTGTCCAGGGCTGAGGTCTCACGTAAAGGTTCAGATGAGGAAGGAACTGCTTCTAAGCTCACGTGGTTGTGGTAGAATTCAGTTCAAGTGCTGTTGGACTGAGGGCCTCAGTTCCTAGCTGGCTGTTGGCCAGAGGCCACCCTCAATTCCTTATGTGGGCCTCTCCAACACAGCTGTTTGCTTTATCAAAGCAAGATGAGAAGGCTTTAGGGTCTGCTAATAAGATGAAAGTCACTATCTTCTGTAACCTACTCTGGAAGTGACATTCTGTCCCTTTTGCCATTCTGTTGGTTAGAACCAAGTCACTAAACCAAGTCACTAAGCCATCTCACACTTAAGGGAGGGATTACACAAGAATGTAAATTCAGGAAGGATCATGGGAGATTACTTTAGACTCCTACATTTTTACTTTCTAAATGGTGAGCCACCAGTCCAACTACCACCACTTAAATTGACTAATTCATCTATTTCCCATGGAACTGAAATGTCGGCTTTGTCATATATTAAACCCCGTATATACATGATTCTGTTTAGATACTCCTCTATTTCATGTACCTTTTCTGTCGGTTTCCATGGTAATACCATCTTGTTTTAATTGCTGATATCAGTAGTACAAGTTCCATTCTATTAATTCTCACCCCCCTCAAAAAAAAGAATTCTTGGCTATCTGCTTACATTTATGAATTTTAAGATAAACGTTTCTAGTTTCAGAAAATAATTGACATTTCATTGAAATTATTAAATTTATATATTAAGCATAGGAGAAGTAATACCTGTATAGTATTGAATCATTTCATCTATTTGTAGTCTTTCATGATACTCAGGAAAGTTTTACCATTTTCTTCATATAAATCTTAAACATTCCTTGCAAATTTTATTTTTTATGTACATTCTTGTGAAAGGCATCTTTTTTTCTTATTTTCACCTGATTACTGATACTTTGTTTTATAAAATTATTGATTTTCATATTTTATCTGACCATATATTGGCTTTCCCTACTCATTTTAATTTTTCCTACTTACTAATATTTAAGTGTGTTTATGGTATGTAAGTGTTATTTTTAAATTATAAAAATGTATAATTACTATATACTTACACAAAATATAATTCTGGTACTCCTTCCCAAAATTATCCATCAAATCCTTTTCATCTTACTGAATTAGGGAGAACAAAGTTCTCCCCAATTTTATTTTGAATGAGTGTTCTTCATTGTTGGATGAGACTATAAAATAACCTAAGTCTGTCAAAGATCTTTTTCCACAAAAGCACCAGGCCCAGATGGTTTTACACCCTATTTCTAGGATACCATTGTATGATTGCTGATGGTTTCTGATAAATTCTTAGTTCTAGCTTACTAAGTCAAACTAAGTCAGTCAAAATATCAAATAACTGCAAAATCTTTTGAGATATTCATATAGTTTTTTCCCCTTAACCTGAGTTGAGCCATCCTGGAATTTCTGGAATAAGTTACAATTGGGCAGGTAGTATTGTTATGTTAATATACTGTTACATTCAGTTTAATACAAATTTTTTACAACTATGTTCACTTAAATTCATGATTCTTTGTTTTGTTGTAATTTGTTATCAAAATTGTGCTAGATTTGAAATAAATTGGGAGGCTTTCTGGCTTTTTTTGGTGCTTCATAATAGTTTAAATAATACTATTTAATTATCTGTCCCTTAGTTTCTCCATAAAATAACTTACCTCCCTTACCTCACTAGTCATCATATTTTCCTTTATTTTCTTAGTAATAAGTAGCACTTACTACTATTGAAATTACTTTATATGTTTAATTGATAACTTACATTGGTCTCCCTGTTTCATGAAAATCAGGGACCTTATCTGTTGTGTTCATCAGTGTGTCTGCATCTAGAGCAGTATCTGGTACAAAGGCACTCTAAAGATGATGAGAGAGTCTGGGGATATGCTTAGATATTAAGTAATGTTGATCTACTTCAGAATGAATATTGGTATAATAACAATTAAAATTTCCTGGGATTAGCCAGTTTCATTGCTTAATTCATGCTAAACTTTTCTTTTTTGCAGGTGATCAGAGGATTGCTGAAATTTTGGCCAAAAACATGCAGTCAGAAAGAGGTGGGTTTTGTTCAACAAAAATAGTGCATTTTCTTAGAACTCTGAATGTTGGCTATAAACCATGCCTCTGTTGTCCCTGCTGCCGAGCGGGAGATGTTCTATGGGGATTAGAGAGATTTTGGTAGAATGGCTGTCAAGACTTTTGTCCACTGTGTAATCTGTAGATTAACCTTCTCATTTTTTTCTATATTAATATCATATAATTTTCATGTTTCTTAAAAGAAAATTTTTTTAACCTAGGTGATGTTTTTAGGCGAAATTGAAGAAATCTTAGATGTCATTGAACCAACTCAGTTCAAAAAAATTGAAGAGCCCCTTTTTAAGCAGATATCCAAGTGTGTATCCAGTTCTCATTTTCAGGTATGATGTTTTTCAGTGAAGCCATTTTTATTTTATACTATTATTTTTCTTTTCTAGTTTTCATATTTATAAATGTCTTTTTTAGGTTGCAGAAAGGGCATTGTACTTCTGGAATAATGAATATATTCTTAGTTTGATTGAGGAGAATATTGATAAAATTCTGCCAATTATGTTTGGTAGTTTATACAAAATCTCCAAAGAACACTGGAATCCGTAAGTGTCTTTTGTGTTGATTATTTTTTCCTTGTGGGTTTTTTTTTTTTTTAACCTTTTTGTCATTTGATCTCCTAACTCATACATGAAACTTATACAGTAATACCTTGGTTTGCGAGCATAATTCGTTCCAGAAACAAACTACTCGTATTGCAAGACATCGCTCATTTACCACGTTAAAATGTATTAGAAATGTTTGCAAACCAAATTACTCGCAATCTAAGGTTTTACTGTATATACTTGGAACTTATTCCAAGGCTAACATCACAGTTTTATTCTATTCTGCACTTTATAAAGTTATAAATTACAAATCCCTCTCAAGGTAAGACTATCTGGTGTGACATTCCGCACCAGTGTGTGGTCAAACCCTTTGGGGAGACCAACCCAACATTTGTGGAGGACGCACAAATGACTGTGTGAATGCCAAGTTGGGCTGACCTGCTGCCAGTAACAGTCTCACCTTTACAGATAGCACTATGCTAGGGAAAAACTGAAGTGCTTGAGGTTATATCAGTGATATTTAGACTGCATATATTCTAACTTCTGTGTCATACTAACCCTGCTTTCTACTTTTCTTCTTACAAGTTATGGTAGTTGGATCTTTCTCATTTTCTTTTAATGCTTTTGTTACTCGGTGCTTGAGATTCTAGAGCAGATGTGACGATACAATTTTAATGAGTTAAATCTGAGCATAGGAAGGATATGAATTTTGGAATCAGACCAATTCTACCACCACTGGCTGTGTGACCTGGAGCAAATCACTAAACCTCTTGCATTGCAGTTTATCATCTCTAACATGGATTAAGTGAATCAGCCAACATTTAACCCATTTCAGAGATGATAGTGTTACATTTCTTATCTGTTAGTAGCATCAATAACCCAGTACTGGCTTATTTTTGTTTTAGGACCATTATAGCACTGGTCTACAATGTACTGAAAACCCTAATGGAAATGAATGGCAAGCTTTTTGATGACCTTACTAGTTCATATAAAGCTGAAAGACAAAGGTATTTGATATTTTTAATTACAAAGTTATCTAAAATATATAAATTTAGTTGAATGTGATTCAATATAATAAGGCATCTTCTCTAAGTTAAAATGTTTAAGAAGTCAGTTACAATTAACCATTACAGTGTGAAAATCTCTAGTGATTTTACTGTGGATCATAAATCCTTTCTGTTGATCTCATTCTAAGCCTTAGACTTCAGCACTCTGGTAGCATCTGCATTGTAAAATACAATTTATGCTAAAATTTAAATACTATTTTATACAATTTGATTTTTTATGAAAATCATTTTTGTCCACATGGCTTCCACAGCGAGCTTTACTTGCTCACAAATGTTCCTTGCACAAGTTTGTTTTTAAGCTGCACATTTTAACAAGATGGTATTTTTAAAGTCAGCAGTTTTCTTTTGGGAAGAGGGAACTCATAATGATATGCCTATGGCTCAATACTGTTAATATTTTGTTCCTTGCAATATATACTTTAGAGAATAAATGATAGCACACATTAGCAAGAAACTTGGCTTAGTGATTAACTCTATTTTGTAAATAATCTAAAAATCAATTCTCAGGCTGGCCGAGTGGCTCAGTTGGTTAAGAGCTCGCTCAAGAGTGTGAGTTGTGAGCAACAGCAGTTGGAGTCCTGGCCCGAGCTGAGCTCCAACAGATGGCAGGATGGCTCAGCTAAAAAAAAGAAATTTAAAAAAATCTCATTTATTTCAAACGTAAGGTGGGTAGTAAATGCTGTACCTGAGCCCACACGTCATTTAAGGATAACAGCTACCATTTATTTCTAATAAGCATATTACCTAGTCTGTTTGGAAAAGCCTATCTATTTTGACTAAGTTCCTTATGGTTTTCTTGTGGCAAGTAGGGGAAGGAAAATTCTTCAAGGCCATTTGAGTCCACCAATAACTAACTCAATGCATTGTTTCTTTTAAATAGTACCTTTCAGGCAGGAATAGAAATTAGGTATGTAGTTTGAACCCCGGGAACAAATGAAAAGATGATTAGGATTGTATGAAACTTGTATTTGAAAATAAGGCATGCTTTACATGACTAAGAATAATCCATATATCTTACTATCTATATAAATCAGCACCTTTGTCCCCTTAAATCATATGTAACCTTAGAACTTATAAGCCCATGTTTTTGGGTTTTTTTCACATGTTCTTATAGCTCTACAGAATAATTTAGTCTAAGGTATTCAGAAATGTTTTCCTTTAGAATTGAAATTAAGTTGAATAATCTCAAAAAACCCCAAATATTTTATATCTTATTTCAAACTTGAAACTCAAAAGTTTTCATTTGATATGTAAGAGACGAGATAGTGAGGTACAGACTGATTAGTGGCTAGAGATGGGGTACCAAAGTATTTGGATTCCACCCAGAAATGGCTCCAGACTGAACTCATGGCCAGTCCTTCGGGCTATAAAAGAGGGATCATGAGTATTCTAGCGACTATGTTTATGTGAGAAAGTGCATGTAAAAGTACTTTGTACTTGGTCAAGACTTTGGTCAAGATAGAGGAGTAGGGTAACACTGCTCACCACTGACGACCACATCAAAATTACAGAACCATCATCATCAAGAACCTTACCTGAAGACTAGCTAAACACAAGCCCTATAACTAAGGATATAAAGAAGCCACAAGAAGACTGGTAGGGGGAGGGGTGGAGACATGGAACGGGCAGGTCCCAGACCCCACCAGGAAGAGGAGTCCCCATAGCTTCTGGCTGGCTGCTGGAGTCCCAGGCAATCCTCTTGAGGGGCCTGCACATGGACTTGCTCACTCACCAACGCACACACCCTGGGCTCCAGTGTGAAAAGCACCAGGGACACAGGGAGGAACTGAATTGACACGCTGCAGAGCATGGGCTGGAGGGGCAAGGCAGCTCGCTCTGTCTGGGGAGGGAAGCACTGGCAGGTGCCATTAATTGTTCTCATCTGGTTAATTCTAGCCCAAGGGAGTTACCTCCAACAGCTTTTCCACACAAGCTGCCTGCCTTGGATTGTGCTGTGAATTTTCCTAAAAGCTCTCAAAGATACACAAACCCCTAACAAGCAGTGGCTGACCTCAGTGTGCGGTTTCCCTCTTGCTAAGTGATGCCAAGCCTGGCACAATGAACAACCGGTCTTAACTTGCATTGTATCTCCTGTCAAAAGGTCCCGAACCTGGCACTACTGGCATCCAGACTCAATTCACAGCATAGGCTTTTCCAAGTGCCTCCAAGGCCAGCACACAAGCAGTCAACAGCAGATCACTTTGTAGCTCCAAACGGCAGCCAACATTAGCCTACACCAGAGCCCCTCCAAAGAGGCTCCAGAACCAGCACACCTCGTGGCCAGCTTCAGACCACACTAGAGTACCAGCTAACCAGCTCCACAAAAGACATATCCAAAGGGTACACTCGGCTGGCACCAGAGTCCTGCTAACGTAACTCCCATGGGGTCAGCCCCCACACAACAGTTTGTCTGCTGCAGTCATGGCTGGCCAGCCAGCCTGAGGGTTAAAACTCACCTACTGACTTGCCAACAGCAGTCAAGGCTCAACTACAACAGGAGGGCACACACAACCCACACGAGGGGCACCCATCTCAGGTGAGCAGGGAGACTGTGCTCTATGGGACACCTACCATATAAATTCACCCTGCCAAGACATAGCAGATCTACCTCTAACACACAGGAGGCAGTCAAAATGAGGATACAAAGAAACCTGTCCCAAATCAAAGGAGACAAACCATCTACCTGATAACAGAGTTCAAAACACTGGTAGTGGGCCGGCCTAGTGGCTCAAGAGCGCGAGCTCTGAGCAACAGGGTTGCCGGTTCAATTCCCACATGGGCCAGTGAGCTGAGCTGCCAACAGGTGTCAGGATGGCTCAGCTGGTAAGAGCACATGCTCCTAACAACAAGGTTGCCGGTTCTACTCCAGCATGGGATGGTGGGCTATACTCACGCACAACTAAGATTGAACACGGCACCTTGAGCTGAACAGCTACCTGGGTGGCAACTGGACTTGGAGCTGAGCTAGCTGCGCCCTCCACAGATAAGGTTAAAGGACAACAACTTGGCTGTTCCCCTTCCCCAATTCCCCAACAAAAACCTTAAACAAAACAAAAAAACCCCACTGGTAATAAGGATGCTCAGTAAATTTAGGAAAGAATAGATGAATTCAGTGAGCACTTCAACGAGGAAACAAAATGAAGACAACTAAAATCAGTCAGAAATGAAGACTATAACTGAAATAAAGAATACATTAGAGGAAATCAACAGCAGGTTAGATGAAGCAGAGGATCAAATCAGCAATCTGGAAGCAAAGTAGTAGAAAACACCCAATCTGATAAAAAAAGAATTAAAAAAAAAAAGATAGTTGACGGGACCTCTGGGACAACATCAAGCATACCAACACATTACGTTTGCATCATAGGGGCCACCAGGGGGAGAAGAGAGAGAAGAAGGAATTGAAAACCTATGTCAAGAAATAATGATGGGAAACTTCCCTAATCTGGCAGAGGAAATAGACATACAAGTCTAGGAAGTGCAGAGAATCTCAGACAAGACAAACCCAGAGACCAAACCAAGACACATCATAATTAAAATAACAAAGGTCAAAGACAAAGAATCTTTAAAGTAGCAAAAGAAAAGCAGTTACATACAAGGGAGCTTCCCTAAGACTGGCAGATGATTTCTCAACAGAAACTTTGCAGGCCAGAAGGGATTGGCACGAAATATTCAAAGTGATGAAGGAAAGATGTACCACCAAGGTTACTCGACCCAGCAAGGCTATCATTTAGAATCAATGGAAAGATAGTTTCCCAGACAAGAAAAAGCTTAAGAAGTTCATCACTAAACCAGTATTACAGAAAATGTTAAAGGGGCTTAAAAATTAAAAAGCTAAAAAATATGAGTAAGAAAATATAGGAAAGAAAAAATTTTCCCTGAGAAAGGCAAACAGTAAAACCAGTGGATCAACCAAATATAAACTTAGTACAATGGTTAAAAGACAAAAATAAGAAGAGCATATGTAATTACAACAACAAATATACGCACAAAAGAAGTAAAAAGATGATAAAACAAACATGGAGGGGGTGAGTAAAAATTGTAGTGATTTTAGAATATGTTTGAACTTAAGCAACCCTCAACTTAAAATACACTGCTATAAACATAGCTTGGTATATAGGAAACACATGGTAACCACAAACGAAAAATGTACAAGAGATACCTAAAAAATAAAGAGAAAGGAATCCAAACACTATAGAAAGTTATCAACAGCCCAGAAATAAACCCACACTTATATGGCTAGTTAATCTATGACAAAGGAGGTAAGAATTATACAATGGGGGTAGTAAACACAGTCTCTTCTATAAGTGATGTTGGCAAAACTGGACAGATAACGTGCAAAAAAATGAAAACGGACGGACCACTTTCTTACACCATACACAAGAATAAACTCAAAATGGATTAAAGCTTTAAATGTAAGACCCCAAACCATAAAACTCCTAGAAGAAAACATAGGCAGTAAATTCTTTGACACTGCTCTTAGTAGTTATTTTTTGGATATTTATTATCTTCTTGGGCGAGGGAAACAAAAGGAAAAATAAACAAATGGGACTACATCAAACTAAAAAGTTTTTGCACAGCAAAGGAAACCACCACCAAATCGAAAAGACAGCCTACTGAATGGGATAAGGTATTTACCAATGAAACATCTAATAAGGGGTTAATTTTCAAAATACATAAGGAACTCATACAACTTCTTTAATTGGATTAAAGAAATGGCAGAGGACCTGAATAGACATTTCTCCAAAGAGGACATACAGAGCCAAGACATGAAAAGATACCCAACGTCACTAATCATAAGGGAAATGCAAATTAAAATCACAATGAGATATCACCTCACACCTGTCAGAATGGCTATCATCAAGAAATCAGCGAACAAGTGTTGGCGAGTATGTGGAGAAAAGGGAACCCTTGTTCACTTTTTTTGGATTGTAAATTGGTACAGCCACTATGGAAAACAGTATGGAGGTTCCCCCAAAAATGAAAAATAGAACTACCTTATGACCCAGCTATTCCACTTCTGGGTAATTATCTGAAGAAATCCCAAACACTAATTCAAAAAGATATATGCACCCCTGTGTTCATTGCAGCATTATTTACGATAGGCAAGATACGGAAGCAACCTAAGTGTCCATCAAAACATGACTGGATAAAGATGTGGTGGTACACACATACAATGGAATGTTACTCAGCCATAGAAAAGAATGAAATCTTACCTTTTGCGACAACATGGATGGACCTAGTGGGTATTATGGTAAATGAAATAAGTCAGAAAAAGACAAACACCATATGATTTCTCTTAAATGTGGAATCTACAATACAAACAAAACAGAAACCAACTGATGATTGATTGCCAGGTGGGAGAGGGGTTGGGGTAGGGGGGTAAAAAAAAAAGGTGAAGGGATTAAGAAATACAAATTGCCAGTTATAAAAACAGTCACAGGGATGTAAAGAACAGCATAGGGAATATAGTGAATAATACTGTAGTAACCATGTATGGCGCCAGGTGGGTAGTACACTTACCGGGGTGATCACTTTGTAAGTTATATAAATGTGCAATCACGATGTTGTATACCTGAAACTAATATATTGTAGGTCAATGGTAATTGAAAAACATTTTTTAAGTATTTTAAAATAAAAATACTCTGTAAACCATGAAGTGCCAAGGATCTAGTGGTCACGGTGGTAGTGATACTATGGAGAGGAGGGAAAGCAAGTAGCCACTTCTGGTTGGTCCAAGAGAGGCACTGAGGTGGTGATTAGACGTAGGAGAGGGTGACAGGGAGTCGTGTGAGGTGCTCCGGATAATTGGCCTCAGACACTTTGGTAGAGAGACTGAAATGAAATGTGGGTGAACAGTGTGTTCTTTAGGCTCTGAAAAGTTTCTGATAAGAAAAATTTTGGTTTATCTACAGAGAGAAAAAGAAGGAATTGGAACGTGAAGAATTATGGAAAAAATTAGAGGAGCTAAAGCTAAAGAAAGCTCTAGAAAAGCAGAACAGTGCTTACAACATGCATAGTATTCTCAGCAATACAAGTGACGAATAAAGAAAAGCCTGCCACCTCTGTTGGAGAGGCAGTTTTGTACACTTTTTTGAAATATGTAAAAATTGTGAAACAAACCTCATCAGTATAATATAATTAAAAGGCCAATTTTTTTCTGGCAACTATAAATGAAAAAATATATGGACTAAACATAGCCCTGTGCTATATTGTGGCCACAGTATATTGTAACCTTTGTCTAATCATTGATTTATTGTGTCACTTCTGAAGTTTCACAGAAATGAATGAATTTTATCATCTATAATATGAGTGATATAATTATGGGAGTGGTAAGAATTATGACTTGAATTCTTTTTTTGATTGTGTTGCACATAGATATAGTAGTCTGCTCTGTATATTTTTCCCTTTTATAATGTGCTTTTCACATTGCTGCAGACCTTAGTTACATCCTAGGAAAAAGAGTATTTCCTGAAATAAAACTAAGGTATAATCCTTCCCTTCCCGATGGAGGGAATGCCCTGCCCTAAGCCTTCCTTCATTAGAGGTATTACTACTCTGGAATTTGAGCAAAAACTTAAATCTCCAGGCTTTTTAAAGCACAAAATAGAAATAAAAGCTGGGAAAGTAAACCAAATTGTCCAGATTGTTCCTCCTGACTGTCCCCCTTCCCCTGCAAGTCCGCAGCGTGGAGGCAGCCCGGCGACCACTCAGCCCGCCTCAGCCATTCCTCCGCCTCCTCCTCCCTCCAGGACCTTCGACCCTGGGAGACCCTGGGAGCGCTGTGGGGACCCAGAGCGCTCACCGTCACTGCCTGGCTTTATTTGAAGGAAATGCAGTAGGCTTCCTCTGTAGAGCTCTGAGAACGTTGACTATAGAGAAGTCTTGTATGTTGTTACTTGGTCAAGTATTTCTCACATCTTTTGTTATCAGAGTACCATTCCAATCTCTTACCTTGCAGTTGTGTGGAGAACTGTTTTATAATAAAAGATCTTCACTGGGGGATGGAGCAGCATTTAATAAAGTCTATGTTTGTATTTTGCCTTATGTCATTTCTGCTTTTTTCAGTTCTAAGTTTAGGCACCCAGAGTAAGTTGCCCCCCTTTATACACATACATATATACATACATATACAGAAAACTTTAAGGCAAGTTGAAGGATATATTTTAACTAAAAAAAATTGAGTTTTACAGAATATTTGCATAAAGTTCTAGGATATCCTACACGTTCAGAGGATAGGTTTAACTTATTTTAAATGTTAGTTTGAATTAAGAGACTCAGGAGGATAAATCTCAAAAATCTACAATAAATAATAGCACAGTGTTTTTGGGGGGAGGGGCGGGGTACAGAGATTGTGGCAGTCAGACATTATAGTTTTCAACTACTAATTTCTGAGTCTGCCCTTTCACACCCACGAAAACCTCTAGCACGGGTTCTGCACACATCCTGGGTCACTGTGAAAGCAGCACCTTGTTTGCTGCGGCCCCAGAACCTTCTTCTCAGCACACGGCTCATATTTTAGTGTTCTCAAGTAGCCCCTGACCAGAGCCATCAGATCAAGCTGTTCCTGACAGACCCTCCATGCCAAGCCAAGGCCAGTGGGCACTGCTGACGGCTGGGGGCAGCCCGGGAGGAGGGCAGGCAGCCCCCGCTGTCCAGAAAGGGAACGTTAGGGCTGAAAGTCGGTTTTGTGGACGTTAGGCATGTATGTCTCTTACATATATGAAGAGCGGCCAGAGTGCATTTTGGCAGGCTGCAGCTAGTAGCTGTTAAGATTTTTTTTCTCTGATGAGCTAAAAATGCTCACTTCCTAAGTACTTATTGTAAAGCTCATTTAGGCGGTCTCTCAACGTCCCACAATACAGAAAATGCAGTTTTAGGATATTCATTGGAGCACATTGGTTAGATATTTAAGATTTAAAGTGGTGTGTCATCTTTAGAGATAGAAAACACGCTGTTTTCAGCACTGTTACGGTAAGCTTTTATGCCTGGCTTTGCGTGTGCCTCACGGCAAGACTGGACTGAGATGAGACCTAGGCTAAAGTTTCAATTTGCTGCTCCTATGGCTTAGAAAAATAACCATGAATATTCCTTTACACAAGTTTCCTTGCTGCTAAGTTAGGAGATTAAAAAATGCCCACTCATATATTTGAGTTTTTCTCTGAATTACCTAAAGGCAAGTTACAAAATTCAGGAAATGCTACCCAGTCCTCTTTGGATGCAAAGGGCATATAAATAATTTTTGCATCTAAATAATTTAAAACCCGGGAAACAATTTCTTAACCTTAAATCAGCCTAGGGCTACCATGTAAAATATACCCAGGTGGTATCCATCTGTCAGAGGCAAGGCTGAAAGATGGGTGGTTTGTAGACTTAACACAGCTTATTCACAGGGCTTGATCCATCACTCCTCCTGACCATCCGCCATTAACGGCCACACCCACCCTGCCCTTCCCTGGACGTAGTAGGACGTACCTCTGGGGTCCAAATCCATCCTTCTCGAAGTCCAGGCTCATGCTGCCTTTTATCTGGAGATCACAGAACAAAAGCGTACCTGTGCCTACCGATTTAGCAGACATTCATACTGGCACACTGAGTCCTTTGTATTAACCTAACTTTATTTACCTGTTAATGAAATCATCGAAATACACTGAGTAGGCACCTATTATGTACATACGTACTAGTGCTTCTGCGTGTTAATCACTAAACTCTCATACCTGCATCAACAGACTAACCAGACAGGTAGGGGGCTAGTCAGTCCACAGGAAATCTAATTACTCATTTCTAGTAGCTTAAAGTCTCATTTAACACTGAACAAATGAGAGAGCTTGTCAGGCTGGACAACGTAAACGGTAGGTAATGCCAGAAACAAGGGTTTTTGCCTTTCTTTGTGTACAAGCAGTTTTCAAAGCTGCCTGTGAAGAGTCACCCTCTTCCATCCACTTTAAAAAACCTCGGGAAAAAAACCTCAGGTAAACAGCAGGGCCTAAATTATCCTGTTACAGTTTGACTACACATCAAATAAAAAAAAAAAAAGGCAGCTTCTACAAACCTTCAGAAAACCAGATATATATCTAATTCCGTCTTCCACAAACCCTATGCATATGTCATGTTCAAACAATGTTCAATAATTTAAGTACTTAAATTAACTTTCAGGTTATCCGTTGATCTGTTGCATTAGGCTGTTCCTCCCAGCGGGGCCCGTTTCTTCGGGGGAGCAGAGTACTGGTAGCTCGGTGTATCAAAGTGGAAGTGATCAGAGCTTCCATTAACACGGGCAGTTCTACGAACAACACAAGGCGACTTCAGCTTATGTGGTTCGTTGCCTGACCTCTTTTTCTAAGGTATCGCTTCCTAATTTTGATCATCCATTTCACACTCAGTTTGGCAAACTCTGCTGCTTTAAATAATGCCAAGAAGGCCCCACAGAGAAGAGCGATTGTGTTCCAGGGATTGGCTGTGATTATCTGCAAAACAGAAACAAACACACGCTTTATTGGTTTGCTTCAGTTTTGATTCTTAGGTCCTACTGGTGTCACTGGGGCGACAAGAAAAACGCCGGCATTCTAATATTGTCCTAACTCTATATAGTTCATTCATACTTTAATGTTCATAGTTCAGTCTGAGGAGATAGCTACTAAGCCTTCCCCACAATAAAGTGATTCTGAAAGAAAAAAATTGTTTTTCAAAAAAGCTGTGAACAAATATGATATTCAGTACTGAACTTGATAAACTTTTGGCCTGGTCCATAAGTGATCTTGCTTAGAGACCAATTTCCCTCAAACTCGACCCAATCCAGAAAGGCAGTTCCTTGTTGTCTTCCCATGTCACAGTGATTCAGACCCCTCCTCCCACCCAGTCCAGTGGCTGTCCCTCCACACCCACTCGGCCTCCTGCCTCCAGCTGTGCCCTGACTCCCTGCCTGTGATGCTGTCCTGCCTCTAGTTACTTATCCTTCAGGGCTCCTCAGAGCTTTCTCTGTCCACTAAGCAAAACCCTTGCAACTTTAGCAGAGGCATCTATCCAACCGTCTCCTTGGCAGTTATTTACTGTCTGGAATTAGTCACTTTACAGCCAGCCTCACTAAATGTTAAACCCGTCAAGGCCAATGTCGTACCTCGGACTTCTTAAGTTCCCCCAAACACTGTTAAGTCCCAGTTTTGCAGGGTGACCTTAGACAACCTGAACCTTGGGGTTCACCTCTGCAAAATGCTTCAATCACCTCCACTGTTTAGGACTGTCATGACGCTGGGGACAACGCGAGGTAGGCCTTGAGCACTGGCCCATCATGGCTTCCCCTTACCGAGTAGGTTACGAATGTTTGATCATGTATTTTATGTGTAGAGCTGAAGGCGTTCATCCTCCCCAGTCCTGACTCAGTCAGCACCTCGTGCCTCTGTGCTCGGCCTTGCCAACCCACGACTAAATGGTGGAGGGTGTTAACGAAGCACATCCACGTCACAAAGACCCTCCCAGCTATGAAATGTCGCCCCCCAAGTCAGGACGTTCTGTGATAACCTAATCGGTGTTAGACTTGGGACTGGCCGTGGTGGGCAGTGTCTCAGGAATGCTCCCTGAGCAAAGCTGTCTCACAATTCCTCCCCTTCAAAACTGCGAGTCTGAGAACCTGGCATTAATTGATACTGTTAATTTTTTACGTGCACTGTTCTGCGCTGACTTACCACAGTAGTAAGTTTTTATCCTACAGAGAACCATTAAAAAAGAACGGCTTCCAATAGCAGTGACCTAGTTATTAGCTTAATGCTTTCTACTCAGTTCATTCAAGCAATATTATGAATAATCAGCTCGGTACTAAGTACACGCGAGACACCAAATAAATGATGGGGAACAAAAGACACAGTCCCCACCTTCACAGGACCCCAGTCTAGTGACGAAGACAAGATCAATTAAACACAAGTGATACAGGAAATGAATGCATAAATACAAGTGACAAACTGATTTGTGCTCAGCCTGCAATGATGAGCCCAAATAAATGCCACGGCTGGGAGTTTGCTCTCTCATGTTAATTAATACTCACATCTTGGACTTTCTGGATGAAAGGATCTTTCCATTCAAAGACCACAAAAAACAACTGAGCCCTTTTTTCGGTTGCCGGCCTCTGGTCAATGTAGTTAACCACACTTGTCTAGGAACAGAGGAGAGAAAGCAGTGTCAGCTGGCAGGGCCCTGGGGAAGGAGAGTGGAGCTGGGGAATCTTAGACCTTGGTTCTCCTCAGCCTCTTGGAGAGGGAGAAAACAAACCCTCTTATACGACACCCTGAAACCGGTGCCAGAGCCCAGGCCTCCCCTTGCTTTCATAGTTCCCTGGGGAAACCAGTAGATCTGGGATGTACATAGGTGCTTTGGATTGTCACCAAGTAAACCATATTCAAAGTACTGTGTAAGTCTTAAAATTAAAAGCCATAAAAAACCCAAATTTCAAAATACTTGATCTTAAGAGCTGAGTATGTCAACCTTCTAGATTGTATATCTACAGGGACCAAGTGCAGCCTCAGGTCCCCCAGCTGAGCAGTCCCTGTAAACAGGTAGAAGGCGTGCCTGGGAAGGTCTGTGACCAATTATTAAAGGGACTGCAGGGTGTCACAGAGAGCAGACGGGTTCCGGAGGCAGAAACGTGCGCCTAGCCTGGAGTGTTGGGTCCATCATGTGAACTGAGCCTCTACTTTGCCACCCATAAAATGGGGACAAAATGCCTACCCCTCACTGAGGCGTGGCGAGGATCACATGAAGCAATACATATGAAAGTACCTTAAAGTATCTTAAACTTTAAAACACAATATAAAAACATTTAAAATATTGTTCAAGAGTTCGTGTCCCCTGCCAAGTCTTGCAACAATAAAAAGCACATAAAACATTCTAAAATGTATAGGTTCGCTGGGGTTTTGGCCCCTGTGGCTTCAGGTCACAGGGCCACCAGAAGAGCCAGAGTGGCCTGGGGTTGCACTTGCTCAGATGCTGTGGGACCAGGCAAGGAAGGGCTTAAGGTTCTTGGAAAAAAGTGTGAAAGAAAAACTCAGGAGATGACAGTTATCTTACAAACTAGGAATATTTTAAGGACCTATTGTTGGGGGGGAGGGGCTGTCACCTCCTAAGGCAGGAAAAAAGCCTGTCCCCTTGAAGAAAAATGGCTCTACATCCTTCCTAAAGCCATCCTGTGGAGTCCTGCCCAAACAGATCACCTCCAAGGAGTGGAGGGTGGAGCACAGACACGCTGGCTCTGGGTGTGGATTTGGGTAGGAGGCAGGGTCACTGCCGCAGTGGAAGCCCCAAAGGCAGGGGTGTGGCCTCGCTTTTGGTGGTGCCTGACAAATGGCCCTGTTGAGGTGACCAACTGTCCCATTCCCCCATCCCCACTGCCACACCGGGCCTCTCCTGGCTCCTGGCCACTGGGCTGAAAGCTTGTGCATCCCACTTCCCATTAGTAAAACATTCTGAGCACACACTCAACATTTATAACTTTAGCAGTAATGTAACATTACTACCACTGTTCCAATGTTACATGCATTATAAAACACTCAAAAATAGAAAAAGGATGAGATTTTTAAATACAAAAAGAAAGCTAGTATTGTACTTCTGTGTCCCAATGGATCACGCCCACGACACTTCAGAGGCCCCTCTGTCTAGTCTCTCTTCCCCGCAAATAATCCATCTTCCATGCGGCCTCCAGCCTCTCAGCTGGGGCGGGCGCAAGGCTGAGGACACGGGCTCCGGCGGAACAGCTGGGCAAGCACCCATGCCACACAGCGCAGGGGTCCCTGCCCCACCATGTGCTCCGCGCGGACAGGCCCTTAACGGGAGGGCCTGGCGCGGACACTGCCCACAGAACAGTGAACGCCTGGCAGGGGCCGTTGGCATCCTGGCGAAGGTCTAACCACCCTTCAGACTCAAAGGCCACCCCAGACTCAAAGGCAGATGTCACCAGTGGTGCCGGGCAGACCCCGCAGCACCTACCTCCTGCCGGAACTCCACTGCTTCCCGCCCGTCTTCCTCCTTGGTCTCCACCAGGGACATCTTGACCCAGGTGCGGAAGCCCCCGGAAAATTTCCAGCTGGAATAGGCGCTCTCACAGGCCTGCATGAAGCCCACCCTGTCTGGGCTGGGAGGACAGAGAGGAAAGGTCCAAGTTCATCAGGCCTGACAGCAGGATTCCAACGGGGCCAGACTCAAGCTCCCGCCCCTACTTCCGCCAGCTTCCAGGGGGCTGCCCACCCCCTGCCTCCTCTCCAAGCTCTGCCTCTCGGTTTCCAAATGGAGGGGACGTGGCCACCACCTCAAGGCAGCAGCCTGATCCCTGAGGCCCCAGTGGGAGGATGCGGCCTCCCTGCACCCCGTCATTCCCCACACCCGTGCCTGGCAGTGGGCACAGGTCTGCAGACGTGCCCCCAGCGCCACGCTCCCAGCTCCTCAGGAACTCGGCTTCAGCTGCTCTGAGGAGCCCTGAGAGCCTCCCTGCCACCACCCCAGGCCCCCGCCTAGGGATGTGCAAGGCTGGAACAAATAAAGAGTGTACACGCCCGCCGGGAACTCGGAGAGGCCACCTGTGCAGGAACTCCTGGAAAGAAGAGAACAGGAGGTAATCGATGGCGCTGAAGTCCTCGCTGCTCTCGTTCAGGCGGAACTGCAGGAAGACCAGCTCCCGCTTCTTCACTTCCCGGGGCCCCCGCACGATCAGGGCGGATTTCTGCAGAGACAGAAAGGCCACCTCTCAGCCGGGGGTGCGCCGTGTGGGCGCTCCTGACCCTCGAGCACACACACACTTCGGAGGCGGCCTGGAGGCGCCGACTGGAGAGCCCGTGGCTCCTCCTCACCCACGGGGCCCAGGTGCCCACGGGCCACACCCTCCTGCTCAGGGTGGACCGGAGCTGGTACAACTTGTCCCCTGTCCCCTCTTCTCATTGGCTGGCTGCACTACGGAAGCTCTTTATTGAGAAAGGATATTAACTTCTGTTATATGTACAAATATTTTCTTAGTTGGTTACTTTCCCGTTAACTTTCTAATATTATTTGTTTTATGAAGTTCTAAATTTGGTGTAGTGAAATCTCTACATCTTTTTTATGGCTTCTGGGTTTTGCCTGCTAGGGAAAACCAACATTATATCTGTATTCTCCTACATTTCTATTTTATAGCAGCTTTTTCTAACCTTTTTTACAGTTGGCACTGTTTGTATATGGTATGCAACAGGGATCTAACGGCCACTCCCCACACTATGGAGATGCAAGTTTGAGCACTGTGGGTTTATCCCATTCTGACATTGATGGGGCAGAATCCCTCCAGGTCACTCCTTCCATCCCCAAACCTTGGGGGGGGGGTGTATTTTTACACATCTAAAATGTACTTTAAAACTAGCTTAAGTTTCATGAAAAAGTCAACTGGGACTTTGATGATACTGGACTGACAGGTTAATTTGGGAAAAATATCTTTACATCATCAACTTTTATAAATGCTCTACAGGACTTGAAGAGTGAGCACTGTCAGGCACTAAGGGTGACACACATACTCTAAATTTACTGTGCTATTCAGTTGTTACCCTCACTACTTTTTATCTGATCTGAGTTTCTGAGAGGTGTCAGTCACACCCTACGGTGATGGTTATTTTTTATTTCTAACAGGTTTTGCCTAAAATACACAACTGGCACACTGTTTTGCACGTAAAGGTTTATGACTGTTGTATCTTAGTGGAGAGTAGCAGAGCTGAACCTCTTATCCATATTAAACATCCCTCTTTTAACCCTTTGCACTTGAAATTCCTTTTTGACTGAGGTGTTAATATTCCACTCCACTTCTGGTTATTGCTGCATTTTCCCAAGAGACCTCTGTCCGGCTGTTTCTTCTCAACCTTTCTGTGCCTGGTAAGTGGGGGCAGAGAATGCTAACGGTCTCCAGTTTCCTTTACCCACTTCCTCCTGCACAACGAGAACGGCTTCCCCAGTCCCAGGTTTCAGCAGAATACAGTGGCCCTGCTGTACCCTCAGTTCTGGCCTCAGACGTGACCTTGTGATGAAGTTCCTGGAATGTGCCATGACTCACGCAACTCGGCGCAAGGCCATGCAGGGGACTGCTCGCCCTCCACTTCTCACCTCCCGGGGGTTCACGTACACATGTGCTGGTGAGCCAGTGCTGACCACGAGGACCAAGACACCGCCCAGGGGACAGCAGAGTGACGGACAGAAGCCATCGCTGACCACGCTACGAGGCAGCACTGCCCACGGTGTGGCACCGCCTGCACGCCCAGACCGTCCCCAGAGAAACGGGCAGACTTCTCTCGTCTCAGCCACTGTACTTGTTTGGCCGCTCGCTGACCATTACATAGTGGTTTCCTGGACCTGAAGTGCCATGGTAACCACCACCAAAAAATGAGCCATCGGCTTAACACACGGACACTGGAAATACGGCAGGCAGTGAGGAAACAAACTCAGGTCCTGCAGCCTATAAAGGCGGTGGCCCTAATTGGGCCAGAGCAAAGCATTTGGTGAACATTAACTAGATTAAATGGAGGGAAGGAGGGAGGGAATAAATGAGAATCTGAAGACTGACACAGTAGGACCAGATGAGACCCTTGGCTGGGTCACTTTCACATGGACTCGACAGGACGCAAAACAGCCAGAAGCCTACACACTTTTGAAGACATTTCACTGCAAACGAGGAGGTGGGGCAGGAGAAGGAAGACAAACCAACTGCCAAGTCCAAGCCTGTCCAGCCCAAAGCCACGCCCCCACCTCTGCAGCTGCAAGTGGGCGCCCAAAACTCTGTGACCCGGGGCAGGCATGTTTCTAATGTCCATTCCAGATATGGCCACAGACGGCCAAGGCAGACCCTCCCCGTGGACAAGGCCAGGGGCCAGCGAGGACACGCGCGTCTCTAGCTCCCTCCCAGCTGCGGCAGGACATCTCAGGCAGGGCCTCACCCCCGCCTCGAGCAGCGCTGTGCTTCTTACGCTTCTCCCCAAGGGAGTCCTCCGCTTCTCAGTCCTCCTCAGCCCTCCACCACAGCCAGAGGCTGCTTTGGGGTGGCGGACCTGCTCCACAGCGAGCGGGGAACCTCTCTCTCAGCTAAGAGCCACATCCAGAATTGGAGAAGACTAACCGTCACCCAGAGCTGGAGGCACGACCCTCATTCAACTTAGTTTCATGGAAACAGCTCCTCTTTTGTGCCCTGATTCCACGGGTCTTTCTAATATTTAGTTAAATTATATAGCTAAAATAACAAGTCCAGCTGGCACACACGGGTGTGGGGATACACAAGGACTCCTAGTAAGCGCACCCCCCCACTGGGGAGCCGAGGGGCCCTGCACCAGCTGTGCCACGGAAGCACGCATGGGCGTCCAGCTGGCACGTGGTACACGGGGAACAGAAAACTGGGAACCAGGTGGGCAGCGTTTCTACTGTACATCTAGCTCTTCACTAAAATTCTTAAAAATCATTTTCCTTTTCATTTAAATTAGCTTCCGTTTCCCTATTCTGGAGTCTAATCTGTTTGTGTCTCTAGGTCCTTTTTTTTAAGTTGTTGGTTTCATGTAAATGTCTAGTGACCCTTAACTCTCCAGTCTTATTTCCAGATGAAGGGTTAGGTTGACCAGGATGGGTCTGGGGTGTGGGTTTCTTCCTGAGTGGTTCTCTAACTGGGACCCGTAAGGCCTCTGTGGCAGTGGGCAAGGAACGCTAGTGGCCACCCACTCCGCATATTTCTATCCGGGGAAGAGATTCCTTCCGGTAGTTCCCCCCTCTTCCACTGTGGGACTCCAGTCTCAAGTGCTACTCCCTTTCTCTGCTGCCCAGTGCCCAAGCAGGGACCCTCCCCTTAGCTTGTCAGAGAACGGCCATGGGACCTTCTACCCAGGAGCAAACACCGACCCCAGCAGCTCTGCCTGCTCTCGGACAAAGGGCGCGGAGGCCAAGCCAACAGGCGTCTCCTAATTATTATCCTGGCGACTGCCCTATGGCCAGCCATGCTCTTTGAACACGCTGACCTGGAGCTGGGGGTCGGAAAGAAAGCTTTCCCTTCTGCACAACAGTCCTCGCCTGCATCTGGTTTAAGGTATGGGTTTTCTTTCTCTCATTTGTTTGCTCCATCAATCTGACCCAATTTGCAATTTATGTTTCACACCAGTTCCTTGAACTTTCTGCTCAACCGATGATAGCCTTTCTTGGTTTGCAGGTCTACTGCTATTTAGTTTTATTCTGTATTTCTGCAGGAGTGGGAATCATTTCAGCAGGATTTTAGGAGGAAGCGTAGAATATTTACAAGTCCATCCTAAGGCCCACTCCTAGCTCCCTAGCATCCCAAAGAGCGAGTCCCACTCCGTACCCAACAGGGTGCTTCTCTCATCTGGCCATTACTTCTGTCCTCGGCGTCACCTCCCGCGGCTCTTCTGGGGGCATCAGACCCTCCAGAAACACCCAACTACTGTAACTGCCCAGAGGCACGACAGGCTGTTTCCTCCATTTAAGGCTGGGTGCAGACTTCTGCTGCCTAGAAAGCCTTGCCTTCCTCTCTCTGACCTGGGAAACTTGGTTCAGCCCTGTTTAATCCTTTCTGAAACAAGGATATGGGATGCAAAAGGGAAGCAGCAAAAACTACAGAATCCCTTCCTGCCTTCCAGCCTGTGCAGGCGCTGCGCCTCCGGCCGCCCGCTCCCCTGCTGAGCTGGGTGGCTGCGTGAGACAGCAGGCCAGGGCCATGGTCCCGGCTTCCAGACCAGTGCGCCTTCTGCACGCTGACATATTTATTTCAAAATGTGGATTCTCAGGACCTGTCCCCCGGAATGACTCGGTTGGCCCCATATGGAACCTGGGAAAATCTGCATTATCAAAAGGCAGCCAGGCAGTTCCTTTGAGCCACCAGGTATGGGACCCCCTTCACCACATCACACGGCCCCACCCTGCAGCCCCTCCTCCTTCCATCAAGGACAGGACCTCATCGCGCTGCAGGGCATCCCTGAGGGTCGCTCTCAGGGGGCTGACGGCCTCACTGCCCTCCGAGTGCAGGCAAGCCAGCCACGGCCACGACTCCCCTTAGGACAGCCTCGTGTTTGCTGGGGCCGCCGGCCCGCACCAAGGGTGTGGGAGAGGCCACCCAGCAGGAACAGACAGGCTCCGGGTGCAGGGCTGGCAGAGCACGCTGCCCAGACCCAGAGGCGAGTTACCAGGGTCTGATTGGAAAAAGGGTCCGTGTAGTTGATCCTCTGGGTGGTGCAGTTCATGTCTCCGGGCTGGCCAGGGCTCCTCAGCGGGGGGATGACTTCGTAATGATGCTTACAGCTGAGCAGCTGGGCCTGACCGGGGTACAGAGCGATACCTGGGGGCACATATGGGAAAGTGAATGTCAGAAGTCACTGTTCCTGACCACAACCCTAAAATCGTGTCACATATTTTTCACACCGATGACAACCTAAGTGGCACTCCCTGGGTGGCTGCAGAAGAGGAAGAAAAGGGCTACAGAGGGTGGGGGGCCATACCCTTGCCCTCAGAAAGCCCTCCTCCAATGGGGACCAGGGCCTCCTCAGCAATCCCCTCCCCGGCCTGCATCAGAGCCTGTGTGCACACTCTGGGGGCCTCCATGACAGAGCCAACCCCCCGGCCTGGCACCCACCTGCAGATTCCCTGGGAGGCCCCGGCTGTGGGGTTCCCCAGATCTCATTTCATCCCTCATTTCCTAGAGCTCCAACTATGCACGTCACCTCCCTCACCCCGGCCAAGGCTCCTCTTTCATGGCTCTGCCGATGGTCGCTGTTCCAGAAACACTGAGAGCAGCACGGGACCCAGGCAGAGCTCGGACACCAAGAAACCAGAAACAGTAAAACCCAGAGATAGAGACCAAGGCAGACACACACAAAAGAGGGACAAACACAAGGCAGGCAAAGACAGGCCAAGGAGCCGTGACTAGGACACTTGTCAAGAAGCCCCAGGCAGAGGGGACTTGAGACTGGCTCTGCCCCGTGAGCAGGCCATCAGTGGGACACGCAGGCGCATCCTGCTGGCAGAGCCTGAGCCCACTGAGCGCACGCCTCCCCATCTGTGCCCACAAGCCTGGAGCCCAGTGACAGACACTCCCACACCGGCCCTGGAGCAGAGCTGACTCCCCACTGGGACAGGAGAAGGATGGACGGTGTGGCCTGGGAGCCCCCTCTCCAGGCAGGGCCCCTCCCACTTCTCCTCACTGGCCTCTGCTCCAGCCAGGCTAGGCTCAGCCTCCCCAGAGAAACCCTGAGCCGCCCAATACTCACCTTTGCTCCCGCTGATCCTCCTCCCAGGAAAACTCTCTTCCCATCTGTCAAAGCCCAGCCGAAGCCTCCCTCTGTGCAAAACGCTCCCTGCCCACCCCACTGCTGCAGTGACCACTCCAGGCTCTGTCTGCCTCTGTCCTCGTCACAGGACACACTCTACTGGGTGCCCACGGCAGCTCTCTGGTGGGCACTCCACACCCACTCCTCCCCCCTGCTCACGGCGCCCGGCATGGGGCTGGGAGGGCAGGGGCGGCTCAGGCAGTATTTGCAGTGATGCCCGGACCTCGGCCCTGATGCCCATCTGGACAGGCTCTACCTGGGGCATCGTAGCGATCCACTTGCTTGTAAGACACCGACATGACGGGGTGCTTGAGTTTCTCCCGAAAGTCCATGATGGTCTGGTAGACCAGGAAGACAGCGACGGCCATGAGCAGCAGGTAGATGAAAATAAGCAGGACTGAGAAGACGTTCTTCAGGCAGGCCTTGCTGAAGAGGATGCTACTGGAGGCAGACTCGCTGTCTAGGGCTGAAGGACAACACCACAGGTGACCCAGAGCGCAGGGGCAGGTGCAGCCGTGGGAGGTCAGCAACCTCCAGGCCCCTTACCTGCTTTACCAGGGAGGCAAGGTCGCCCACATCCAACCTCCCCACCTCAGCCCCCAAACACAAATCGTAACACACAGCACCTGTCAACCTTCACTACGCACCAGGAAGGGGACCCTGAGCTGAAGGAGACTCGGTCCTTGTTTTTATGGCGTCTCCTCTCTAGAGGGACAGTTACAGTCGAACAAGGAGCTGGGCCCAACTTGGCCTTACCCCTCACCACCCTCCTCCCCATGCCCCAGCTCCACTGCGCTCGCGACTGTCTGGTCCTGCCCTCCACCTGGCAGCCCCTCCCATTCGCCATTCCCTATGCCTGGTCTGAACTCTTTTCTTCCACAGCTGGCTCCTAACTCAGCCTTCAGGTTTCAGTATAGAAAGGCATTCCCTCAAGGAAGCCTTCCCTGACCCCAAACTTTACTTGGCACCCCTTCCTCGGTGCTCCCAGGGCACCTATCTGTCCCCTAGCATCACTCTGCAAAGTCACTGTCTACGTGTCTTTTGATCCCCCAAAGCTATGAGCTCCGTGAGGGTGGAGACAATGGCTATTCTTGTCCACACTGAACCCCCAGCCCTTCGTGCTGTGCCTGGAATAGAGCAGGAATTCTGCGCTTGTATGGTGAATGACTAAAATAACTGATTAAATGTGTCCTGATGCCATCAACTACAACATGGCTCTGCCTCTCCTGCCTGCTCTGAAACCATCCCAAGCCCCGATTACTCTTTTATGAACTGAATTGTCCCCACTCCCCAAAATGCACGTGTTGAAGCCCTAACCCCCCATGTGACTGTATTTGGAGACAAGTGTTTAAGGATGTAATTAAAGTTAAATGAGGTCATATAGGTGACACCCTAATCCAATAGCACTAGAGTCTTATAAGAAGAGGAAGAGACACCAGGAATGCATGCACACAGAGAAAAGGCCACGTGAGGATACATGGAGAAGGTGGCCGTCTGCAAGGCAAGGAGAGGAGTCTCAGGAGAAAACAAACTTGCCAATGCCTTGACCTTGGACTTCCAGACTCCAGAACTGAGAGAAAATATCTATAGTTTAAGTCACCCAGCCTGCGGTACTTGGTTACGGCAGCCCGAGCTGACTGAGACTGACCACTGTGCTCCTTGAGCCATCTCTACTGGGCTGAAGCTGGCTCTCCGTTTCCTCCACAGAAGCTGAGCACAAGGCTGAGATGAGGGGGAGTTTGAAGGGAAGTCAAAATGATAGGTGCCTGGCTTCTGGCTTCCAGGGGTGAAGGAGTAGCTTGGTGACATCACCCTTCTACAGATAACAATGATAAAATTTGGACAAAATATTTAAATATTATTTGAAGATACTAGAGAATGGTTAAAAGCAAGCAGAAATTGAAAGACCATCTACTCTTCAAAGAAAACAACTGTGTCTAGTGAGACTCGTAAATTTGTAGTTTTCTGCCCAAAGACATTCACCAATTTTGATAAGGGATCATTTAGGGTAACAGTGGGCAGAGTTCAGAGCTGGCAGAGCAGTCAGAAAGTTAGGGGGAAATCCTGAAAGGGAAGGAGACAAAGGGGGATGAACCCCCAAATCTGAAAATATGCTCCAATTCTTGGCTGGAGATCCCAGGAGGACCAGCAAAAAAGTGGCAGCTGGAAACAAAGAACTGGGTGGAGAGTTCAGCTGCTGCTATGCAGGAGACATGAGAGTTTGGAATTTGAATCTTGCCACATTAATTATCTGCTAAGACAAAAATTCTTCTTCAGAGGATCATAACAGAATCCAGAACCTCTACAGTATTTAATTTACAATGTCTAGCGTTCAGTCAAAAATGACTAGACAGGGAAAGAAGAAGAAAATGCGACCTGTACTAAAGAAAACAAGCAGTCCATAGAAACCAATGGCAAGATGACCCAGATGTTGCAATTAGCAGACAGGAACTTTACAGCACTTTAAGGGCCCAAAGGAAAATATACAGCTAAGGAATGAACAGAGGGGAAACAGAAACTATAAAAACAAACCAAATGAAAATTCTAAAGCTGGAAAAAAAAAAAAGAATGAAATGAAAAATTCACTGTAGAGCCTTAACAGCAAAAGATAGCAGGAAAAGAGTCAGTGCAGTTGAAGTTAATAAATACGAATTATTTAATCTGGAAAAAAAAAAAGACTAAAAAAAAAAAATGAACAGAGCCTTGATAACTGTGGGACAATATCTAGCAGTCTAACAACATGTAACTGGAGAAAGAAAATGGGTCACGAAAGTATTTTTTAAAATAATGGCCCAAACTTCCCAAAATTAGAAGAAAAAACATCAATTTGCAGATCCAAGAAGCTCAATACATGCCAAGCAGGATAAATTTATAAAACCACTCCTAGGCAAATCATAATCAAGCTGCCAATAAAAAGATAAAAGAAAAATCTTGAAAGCAACCAGGAATAAAAAGACATATTACATATAGGATATTATATCAAATGATAGGTAACTTCTGATCAGAAATAATGGAGGCCAAAAGAAAACAAAACATCTTTAAGGTGCCAAAAGAAAAAAAAAATCTGTCTATACGGAATTAAAGAATTCTAGCAAAACTAACTTTCAAAAATGAAAGTGAAATAAAGGTAGATTCAGGGGTGGCTGATTAGCTCAGTTGGTTAGAGCGCAGTGCTCATAACACCAAGGTTGCTGATTCGATTCCCACTTGGGCCACCAAGCTGCGCCCTCCACAAATAGATTGAAACAACTACTTGACTTGGAGCTGATGGGTCCTGGAAAAAAACAAAACCACAGTTCCCCAATTTAAAAAATTGTTTAAAAAAGATAGATTCAAAAACAAAAGCTGAGGGCTGGCCAAGTGGTGCGTTGGTTAAGAGCTGGCTTGGAACACCAGAGGGCCCCGGTTCGGATCCCACATTATGAGGGCCAGTGACACTGCCCTCTACAGCTAAGATGCTGAACAACAGCTCGACCTGGAGCTGGGCTGCCGTGAGGCGTAGGCTGCAGCCCCTGCTGCAGTGGGTTGCCATGGGCTACTGTGTGTAGCCAGCAGCCAGCATGAGCGGCCAGCAGCCGCCATGAGCAGCTGTCCAGAAGCCGGCGACTGATCTGCCTCACCCGGGAAGAGCGCAATGATGGTGCCAACTTGGGCCAGTGAAGCAACGTCCTCCACAACTAGACTGAAGAACAAAAGGACAGCAACTTGTCTGTTCTCCTTCCCCCAATTCCCCAATTAAAAAAAAAAATCTTAAAAAAAAACAAACAAAAAATAAAAGCTGAGAGAATTCATCACTAACAGACCTGCACTACAATACATTCTAAAGAAAACTCTTAAAAATAAAGGGAAATGACATTAGATGGTAACTCTCAAATGTATAGAAAGAAATAAAGATCACTGGACATGTTAAATAGATGGTTAAATATAAAAAACTATTTACATATTTTTTTTAATTTAAGAATGTCTAAATCAAAAATACACAATATTGCAAGGTTTATAACTTGCAGGAAAGGAGAATAGAGAAACAAAAAACACACAAGACAAACAAAAATCAGCAAAGTGGTAGAACGAAATCCATCCACATCAATAACTACATTAAATGTAAATGGACCAAACACTCCAATTAAAAGGTAGAGACTGTCAGCCTGGATTAAAAACAAGACCCGGCTATATGCGCTCTTTAAAAAATGGACTTTAGGGACATAAGCATCATGGCAGAGTAAGAAGACTCCATTGTTTCTCCCATTAGATTTACAACAAGTTAGATAATTATAATTCAACAAAGGATCTCCTGATCAATACACAAACACACCTGAAAGATCCACACACGGGGATGTCTGAAGGTGGGGATGTCTGAAGGTGGGCATGCTGGAATGAGAAGGAACGGGAGAAGGACAGGGGAAGGACAGCGATGGTGCTGCAGATGCACGTCGGCACCCACCTCGGCTCCAGAAAGCACGGTAGCAGCGGGTGGGGAGTCAGGCTGCAGCCCTAACAACAGTCTGCAGCACAGAGGGGCAGAAGTAGTTTCCCTCCCAGAAAAGGTATCTCCCTTCCCCCCTCCACATTGTGGCAGAACCAGGTAAAAGTGGCTGGAAAGCTTTAAAACAAAATAGCAGAGCTGTGAGATGTCAAATCTGTCTCCACTACCCCATACTCCCTGGCAGAGCCCAGTAAAGCCAAAAACACAAACGAGGTAGCTCTAGGAGCTCACCAAACCATTTCTCCACCACCCACAACATTCCCCCAACAGAGTGGTGGTGACCCATAAATGAGGTAAGCTGGTCACAGAGAGGACATCCACCATCCCAATGAGTACACAGAGCTTTCCTTAACTGAAATCATACCACTTCACCATGATCCCAGAATCACAAATAGTGCAGGTAAAACAAAACAAAACAAAACAAAATTGTGTGCTATAGCACCAACTACTGGAAAACAAAAGAAAGTACCCTATCTGTCAACCTGCTGAATTGTTGAGTACAAAACAGTATCTACACAAGAAAAGAGATCACTGCTTCAAATACACAGAGAAACAAGCCATCAAATACCATGAACAACCAAGGTAACTTGGGAGCACAGAAACAAAATGAAGAGTCCAGAAACCAAACGCAGAAGTCATGGACGACCAATTTAAATGAGAATTCAAGATTGTAGCTATAAAGACATCCAACGATATGCAAGAAAACTCAGGCAGTTCAATGAACTCAAAAATAAAATTAATGAACAAAAGAAGTACTTTACCAAAGAGACTGAAACTATAAAAAAACAGCCAGACAGAAATTCTAATGCTTAAAAAGTCAATAAATGCGATGAGAAATGCAACAGACAGTACTGGAAATAGAGCAGTCCAGATGAAAGAGAATTGGTGAACTCAAAGACAGAAACTTACAAGTGACCCAGAAGGAAGAAGAGAACTAAGGGAATAAAAAAATGAAAAAACACTCTGAGAACTATCTAACTGCATTAGAAACAGCAACCTAAGGATAATAAGGTATATCAGAAGGAGAAGGGAACAAAGTCTACTGAGAGAAATAACTGGTGAGAACTTCCGAGGCCGATGAAAAGAACTGAACTTTAGAACAGAGAAAGCTAAAAATCATATGCAAAAAGACCTTCTCCAAGACAAATTTTATTCAAACTGTCAAAAATCAATGACAAAGAATTCTCAAGGCAGCTAGTAAAAGAGACTGTAACCTACAAAAGAAACCCCATTCGATTATCACCAGATTTCTCAGTAGAAACATTACAAAACAGGAAAAGTAGAAGGAACTATTCAAAATATTGAAAGAGATGAACCATCAACCAAGGGTAATGTATGCAGCAAAATTATCCTTTAGACATGAAGGAGAAATAAAGGCTTTCCCAGACAAACAAAAACAGAATTTGCCACCACAAGATCTACATTACAAGAAATGGTTAAAGGAGTTTTACTGGAAACAAAAAGTCTAAAGTCCACAAAACTTGGAGTAAGATAATCAACAGACAGACAGAAGCAGGAAACTGCAAATCTACTTTGGAATTGGAATAGGTTATTAAACACTTAATTATAACAAAGGTTATAAAGTGAAAAGGGCATTAAAAATAACTATTAATAGCAATTTGGTAATGAACGTACAACATAAAAAGGGATTAATTTGTGATGATAAAATCATAAGAGGGGAGGAGGAAAAGGACTGACTGGGTACAGGTGAATGAAGATAAAGGCAATCAGAAGAAAAAAAGACTATTGTATGCATGAGACATTAAACACAAACCTATTGATAACCACAAAATAAAAACCCAGAGCTAAAACACAAACTTAAAAAAAGAAAAAGGAAATAGAGAAAAAAATCATAGAAAGCAGCCAAAGTAAAAGAGCAGACAAAATCACGAGGGAAAAGAAACAATGGCGGGCCGGCCGAGTGGCGCGATGGTTAAGAACTCGCTTGGGATGCCAGAGGGCCCCGGTTCGGATCCCACATATGAGGGCCAGTGACAC
>NW_017731372.1:6334086-6350461 GCF_001890085.2 Hipposideros armiger | reverse complement strand
AAAATCTTAAAAACAAACAAACAAACAAAAAAAATATTATATATAAAATAATATATGTGGATGATTCACAAAATCAAGGTTGTTTATATTTCATTAAAAAAAAAAAAAAAAAAAGAAACAATGGAGGTACAGAGCAACCAGAGAACAAATGGCTGCAGTAAGTCCTCATATATCAATAATCACCCTGGATGTAAATGGACTGAACTCACCAATCAAAAGGCAGCGTAGCGGGATAGATTAAAAATTAAGACCCAACTATATGTTGCCTGCAGGAGACCTCAGCTCAGCTCCGAAAACAAACATAGGCTTAAAGTGAAGGTGTGGAAGACGATACTTCAAGCAAATGGAATCCAGAAAAAATCTGGTGCATCTATACTTATATCAGACAAAATAGATTTAAAGATAAAAAAAGGTAACAAGAGGGAGAACTTCCGGTCTAGACGGCGATGTAGGTAAACACTGTGCTCGGCTTCTCCCATGACCACATCAAAATTACAACTAAATTACAGAACAACCATCATGGACAGCCACTTGAAGACTAACTGAACAAAAGTCTTATAACTAAGGAAAAAGAAGCCACGTTGAGACTGGCAGGAGAGGCAGACAGGCAGATCCCACACCCACAATGTGGTGATTAAGAATCAGGAGAGACATCTCAGCAGCAGAGGTCCCCCCAGGAGGGAGGGGCCCATCCCCACACCAGCTCCACAGACTAGAGCACCAGGGCCAGGAAGAGGAGCACTCATTACATCTGGCTACGAAAGCCAGGGGGCTCTGTCTGAGTGAGACAGAAGGCTGCTGGAGACCTAGGCACACCTCTTGGGAGCCATGCACAGACTCACTTGCTCAGAAACTCACACAATCTGTACTCCTGTGCAGGAGAGAAACTAAGTTGACTAGCTTCAAGGCGAGGGCTGGAGGGGCAGGGGGCAGGACAGTTCTCTTCAGGGACAATACCACTGGCAGCCCCCATTGATCCTTTGTTGAGTCCTCCCCCCATACGGCCAAGCGGATGCCAGATCTGTGCTCTCCATCTGTGCTCTGGCTGACACCAATCCCAATCGCCCCACCCTGATGATTCCCAGAAGCCCCGTCCCACCCACATCATGCACCGAGCTCAAGCCTTTTCCAGCAGCTCCTGCACACACACAGGGGGCATGTGGACGTTCTCAACACCTCTCAAAGGTCCACAAACCCCAAACAAGCAGCCTTAGCCTGCTTTATAGCTCTTGCTAAGTGGCCCCAGGCCCAGCACAAGCAGCCAAAAACAGGAGACAAACATGTCCCAAATGAAAGAACAGGACAAAACTCCAGAAAAAGAACTAAACAAAATGGACACAAACAATTTACCAGACACAGTGTTCAAAACACTACTAATAAGGATGCTCAATGAACATAGGGCTTAGAACAGATGAACTCAGTGAGAACTTCAACAAAGAGATAGAAAACACGAAAGAGAACCAGCCAGAAATGAAAATACAATAATTGAAATGAAGAATACATTAGAGGGTATCAACAGCTAGATGAAGCTGAGGATCAAATCATCGATTTGGAAAAGAAGGTAGCAGAAAACACCCAATCAGAACAGCAAAAAAGAAAAAAAGAATTTTTAAACATGAGGATAATTTGGGCCGGCCGAGTAGCGCGTTGGTTAACAGCTGGCTTGGGACGCCAGAGGGCCCCGGTTTGGATCCCACATATGAGGGCCAGTGACACTGCCCTCCACAGCTAAGATGCTGAACAACAGCTCAACCTGGAGCTGGGCTGCCGTGAGTCGCCGGCGATGGCATAGGCTGCAGCCCCTGCTGCAGTGGGTTGCCATGGGCTACTAGTGTGTAGCCAGCAGCCAGCGTGAGCGGCCAGCAGCCACCATGAGCGGCTGTCCAGAAGCCCGCAACTGATGTGCCTCGCCAGGAAGAGCGCAATGATGGTGCCAACTTGGGCCAGTGAAGCAACGTCCTCCACAACTAGACTGAAGAATAAAATGACAGCACCTTTCTGTTCCCCTTCCCCCAATTCCCCAGCGCTGTTCCCATACCCCAATTCCCCAATAAAAATCTTTAAAAAAATAAATATAAATAAATAAATAAATAAATGAAAATGAGGATAATTTAAGGGGCCTCTAGGATATCAAGCCAGCAACATTCACATCATAGGGGCACCAGAAGGAAAAGACTGAGAGCAAGAAATTGAAAACCTATTTGAAGAAATAATGACTGAAAGCTTCCCTAACATGGTGAAGGGAACTGACAAGTCCAGGAAGTGCAGAGAGTCCCAAACAAGAGAAACTCACAGAGGATTCAAATGAACCTCATAATTTAAATGCCAACGGTTAAAGACAAAGAGAGGATCTTAAAAGTAACAAGAGAAACACAGTCACATACAAGGGAACTCCCTTAGAACTATCAGCTGATTTCTAAACAGAAACTCTGCAGGCCAGAAGGGAATGGCACAAAATATTCAAAGTGATGAAAGGCAAAGACCTACAACCAAGATAACTCTACCCAGGAAGGCGATCATTTAGAATCAAAGGAGAGATAAGGAGTTTCCAAGACAAGAAAAAGGTAAAGGAGTTCATCAACACTAAACCAGTATTACAAGAAATGTTAAAGCGACTTCTTTAAGAAGAAAAGATCAAGAACACGAATAAGAAACTACAAGAAAAAAATTCTCACTAAGGCAAACACTTAGTAAAAGCAGTGGGTCAGCTAACTATAAAGCTAGTACAAAGGTTAAAAGACAAAAGTAGGAATATCGTATGTAATTACAACAGTAAATTAAGGTATAAACACAAACACACAAACAAAAGTAAAAAATAATGATAAAAACAAACATGGAGGGAGTGAGTAAAAATTGTAGTGATTTTAGAATATGTTTGAACTTAAGTGACCATCAACTTAAAATAGATTGCTTTAAACATAGCTTGGTATATAAGAAGCACGTGGTAACCACAAACCAAAAACCTACAACAGATATACAAGAAATAGAAAGGAATCCAAACACAAAGCTGTAGAAAGTCATCAAAATACAAAAGAAGAAAGCAACAGAAAAAGGAACAGAAAACTAGAAAAACAATCAGAAAACAATAAACTTGGAATAACTACACACCAATCAGTAATTACATATCTATCAATAATTACTTTAAGCGTAAATGTACTAAATGCGCCAATCAAAAAAAAAAGAGTGGCTGAATAGACCAAAAAAAAGAGACTCATACATATGTTGCCTACAAGATACCCATGTCAGATCGAAAGACACACAGACTAAAAGTAAAGGGATGAAAAAGATATTTCATGCAAATAGAAATGAAAAACAAACAAACCAAGCTGGAGTAGTAATACTTATATCAGAAAAAATAGATTTTAAAACAAGGACTGTAACAAGAGACAAATAAGGGCATTTAGTAATGATAAAGAGATCAATCCAACAAGAGTATATAACCCTTATAAACATTTATGCACCCAACATAGCAGCACCTTAATATATAAAGCAAATATTGATGGACATAAAAAGAGACACTGACAGTAATACAGTCATAGTAGGAAACCTTAACACCCCATTGTCACCAATGGACAGATCGTCCAGACCGGAAATCAACAAGTAAACAGTGGCCTTAAATGAAACATCAGACCAGGTGAATTTGATAGTTTTAGAGCATTTCACCCAACAGCACCAGAACATACATTCTTTTCAAACGCACATGGACATTTTCCAGAACAGACCACATGTCAGGCCAAAAAACAAGTCTCAATAAATTAAAGAAAACTGAAATCATATCAATCATCTTATCTGATCACAATGGCATGAAGCTAGAAATCAATTAGAAGAAAACTGAAAAACACACATATACACAGGAGCTAAAAAACATGCTCCTAAACAGTGAATGGGTTAACAACAAGATCAAGGAAGAACCAAAACATACCTTGAGACAAATGAAAATGAAAAAAAAAAAGAACACAATGACCCAAAATATTTGGGCCTCAGTCAAGGCAGTTCTCAGAGGGAAAAATCAAAGCAATACAGGCCTTCCTCAAGAAACAAGAAAAATCTCAGACAATCTAACCTTATACCTAAAGAAATTAGAAAAAAAAACAGAGTTCAATTAGAAGGAAATAATAAAGATCAGAAATAAACAAATTAGAGTCTTAAAAAAATAGAAAAGATCAATGAAACCAAGAGCTGGTTCTTTGAAAAATTAAGTTGATAACTCTTTAGCCAGACTCATCATGAAAAAAAGAGAGAGGGTCCAAGTAAATAAAATCAGAAAGAAAAGTGGCAACTGACACCACAGAAATACAAAGGATCATAAGAGAATACTATGGACAATTATATGCCAACAAATTGGACAACCTGTAAGAAATGGATCAATTCTTAGAAACATCTTCCAAGACTGAATCAGGAAAAAATAGAAAAACTGAACAGACCAATAACTGCTAATGAAATCACATCAGTAGTAAAAAAACTATCAACTAACAAAAGTTCTAGACCAGATGGCTTCACAGGTGAATTTTACCAAACATTCAAATAAAAATTAATACCTATCCTTCTCAAAATACTCCAAAGAAAGTGAAGCAGGAAGGCTGCCAAATTCATTTTATGAAGCCACCATTACCCTGATACCAACACCAGACGAAGACACTACAAAAACAGAAAATTATAGGCCAATATTCCTGTTGAACATAGATACAAAAATCTTCAACAATATATTAGCAAACTGAATTCAGCAATAAATTAAAAAGATCATACACCATGATCAAGAGGGATTTATTCCTGGGATACAAGGTTGGTTCAATAGCTTCAAATCAATTAACGTGATACACCACATAAACAAAATGAAGGGTAAGAGTCATATGATATCAGTAGATGCAGAAAAAAACATTTGTCAAAATCCAAAATCCATTTATAATGAAAACTCTCAGCAAAGTACAGGTACAGGGAACATATCTCAACCTAATAAAGGCAATATATGAAAAACCGAAAGCTAACATCATACTCAATAGTGGAAAGCTAAAAACTTTTCCTTTAACATCAGGAACAAGACAAGGATGTCCACTTTCACCACTATAATTCAACATAGTATTTTAAGTACAAGCCACACCAAGAAAACAAGAAAAATAAAAGGCATCCAAATTGAAACAGGAAGAAGTAAAACTGTCATTATTCGTAGATGACATGGTATTATAGAGAGAAAACCCTAAAAATCCCACCAAAAAACTACTAGGACTGATAAAATTCAGTAAAGTAGCAGGACACAAAAATTAATATTCAGAAATCGGTTGCATTTTTATACACCAACAATGAACTATCAGATAAAGAAGAAAACAATCCCATTTACAATTGCATCCAAAAAATATACGTAGGAATAAACTTAACCAAAGTAAAAGACCTGTACTCTGAAAATTATAAAACACTGAAGAAATTGAAGATACAAACAAATGGAAGCATATGCCATGCTCATGGATGGAAAAATTAAAATCATTAAAATGTCCATAATACCCAAAACTATCTACAGATTCAATGCAATCCCTATCAAAATACTAATGGCATTTTTCGCAGAACTAGAACACATAATCCTAAAATTTATCTGGAACCACAAAAGACCCCAAATAGCCAAAGCAATCTTAAGAAAGAACAAAGTTTGAGGTATCACGCTATCAGATATGAAACTATTACAAGGCTATAGTAATCAAAACCGCATGGTACTGGCATAAAAACAGACACATACCGCATTTCCCCGAAAATAAGACCAGGTCTTATATTAATTTTTGCTCCAACAATCTACACTTATTCATTTATTCATGTACAAAAATCTACATTTATTCAAACAGTTATGTCTGGCTGACAATCTTATCTGGGGCAGGGCTTATTATTACGAGCATCCTGAAAAATCATTCTAGGGCTTATTTTTGGGGAAACACGTAGATCAACGGAACAGAATAGACAGCCCAGAAATAAACCCACACTTATATGGTTAGTTAATCTACGACAAAGGAGGTAAGAATACACAATGGGGTAAACAAAGTCTCTTCTATAAGTGGTGTTGGCAAAACTGGACAGATATGTGCAAAAAAATGAAGCTAGACCACTTTCTTATATCATATACAAGAATAAACTCAAAATGGATTAAAGATTTAAATGTAAGACCCCAAACCATAAAACTCCTAGAAGAAAACATAGGCAGTAAACTTTTTGACACCACTCTTACTAGTATTTTTTTGGATATTTGCTGTCTCCTTGGGCCAGGGAAACAAAAGGAAAAATAAACAAATGGGACTACATCAAACTAAAAAGTTTTTGCACAGCAAAGGAAACCACCACCAAAATGAATAGACAACCTATTGAATGGAGAATATACTTGCCAATGATACATCTAATAAGGGGTTAATATCCAAAACATATAAGGAACTCACAGAGCTTACCATCAAAAACACAATCAATCCAATTTAAAAATGGGCAGAGGACCTGAATAGACATTTCTCCAAAGAGGACATACAGATGGCCAATACACACATGAAAAGATGCTCAGCATCACTAATGATCAGAAAAGTGCAAATTAAAACCACGATATCACCTCACACCTGTTAGAATGGCTGTCATCAATAAATCAACAAACAACAAGTGCTGGCAAGGATGTAGAGAAAGGCACTGTTGGTGGGATTGCAAATTGGGACAACATCTATGGAAGAGTATGGCGATTCCTCAAAAAGTTAAAAATATAACTAGCATATAACTCAGCAATTCCACTTCTAAGTATTTATCTGAAGAAATCAAAAACACTAATTCAAAAAGATATATGCAACCCCCAACCCCAGATTCATTGCAGCATTATCACAATAGCTAAAACATGGAAACAGCTAAGTGTCCTTCCATGGATGATTGGATAAAGTAGATACGGCACATACATACAATGTATACTCCTCAGCCATAAGAAAGATGAAATACTGCCATTTGCACAACATGGATGGATCTTGAGTATTATGCTAAGTGAAATAAGTCAGAAGGAAAAGGACAAGAACCTTATGATTTCAGTCATATGTGGGATATAAAACAGAAAGGCAACATAAAATAAACAAAAACAGAAACTCACAGACACAGGCAACAATACGGTGGTTACCAGAGGAGATGGGGAGGGGGAACAAAGAGGATAAAGGGGGTCAAATACAAGGTGACAGAAGGAGATGAGATTTCAGGAGGTGAACACACAATAGAGTGTAAAGATGTCATACTATGAAGTTGTACACCTGAAACTTATAGAAATGTCATTAACCAATGCTATCCCAATACATTTAATTTTTAAAAATTGACTTTAAACACAAAGATGTATTTGCAAAATTATTTCGTTTTATTTTAAAGCACAAAGTCAGGATCAGCACAGAACTATCAAAGCGTTCTAGGTTGGCAGAGATAAGGAAATCCTTCATTCTATACTTCTATAAACGTGCATCAAAGCACCAACTCTACATGCAAGGCTAGGTAGGTGCTAGGTGCTTCAGGGAGCTACAAAGAGAGGACTGATGGTCTGTGCTCCAACTGCTGCAATTCAGAAGGATGTGAGGATGTAAAACGGGAGATGTCCTTTGCTCAGAGGAAAGAAGGCGGAGTGTGGGGCGAGAGGTCAGCAAAGACGGTGGAAGAGCTCACACAGCGCTGTGCCTAAAGCACCAGGAGGAACTTCAGGAAGAAATAATTTGGTGTTCATTATTCATTTATGTTCGGAACTGAAAGACCAGATTATCTAGCCCAGTGGTTAAGAGCATGAGCTTGAGAGTGAGAGAGATCTGGGCTCCAGCTCTGCTACTACTGATAACCACTCTGTGACCCAGGCCAAGTTCTCGATGCTCCTAAGACTCACTTTCTTCATGTGAAAAGGAAATACTCATTTCAATTTTATAAAATGTCTGAGAGAAGTATATGAGAGAGTGCTGCAAAATGCATTACAGTACAGAAGGCCTGCTCAGTGAATTACTGTTACTGAAGAAACAGAACGTACAAACAATGAAGCCCTCGATGAAGATATCACAAACGAACACCACGCACTCCAATCTCTTAATATAATGAATTAGAAAAAAAAATATGCTGAAGACAAAATGGAGGTGGGTCGGGACAGTATCTTTCACATAGTAGGCATGTAGTGTTTCCGTCTCTGCTAAATGAATAATCCAAATAACAGATGAACTCAGTCTTGCAATGCTAACCAGCTACCCTCAATTTGTCAGAGAATACTAGTGCATTTCAAGCATGCAAAACTATAAACCAATTGGTATGCCTTGTTATTTCTGGCCAAATACTTTAGCAAGTTTGACTTTACACAGGAGTGTAAACTCCCTGAAGTGTCTGTGAGGCTCCTTGAGGCCTTAAGGAACAGGATCCTGCAGGCAATGGATGTTTACTCCACCGCTGCAAAGAAAAGTGCGGAAGCAGGAAGCCCCAAGGAAGCCCCCTGGGCAAGCTGAGAGCTGAGCCAGCAAGGTACACGATAGTTCTAGTTCTCCAAAACAAATGAAAGCAATGCTCTTTCTCAACTTCTTTTGTCTGATTCTACTTCTGCTGCTTTTTTTTTTTTTTTTAAGATTTTTATTGGGGAATTGGAACAGTGCTGGGGAATTGGGGGAAGGGGAACAGACAAGTTGCTGTCGTTTTGTTCTTCAATCTAGTTGTGGAGGATGTTGCTTCACTGGCCCAAGTTGGCACCATCATTGCGCTCTTCTCTGGCGAGGCAGATCAGTCGCCGGCTTCTGGACGGCCGCTCACTGCGGCTGCTGGCCGCTCACGCTGGCTGCTGGCCACACACGGTAGCCCATGGCAACCCACTGCCACAGGGACTGCAGCCCACGCCGTCGCCGGCGACTCACGGCAGCCCAGCTCCAGGTTGAGCTGTTGTTCAGCATCTTAGCTGTAGAGGGCAGTGTCACTGGCCCTCATATGTGGGATCCGAACCGGGGCCCTCTGGCATCCCAAGCGAGTTCTTAACCATCGCGCCACTCGGCCGGCCCTACTTCTGCTGCTTTTTATTGTTATCGGGGACTGTGTCCGTTTCTGCGTCCTCATAGCTTTGCTCTGCCTTCTCTCCATGTTTCTCCCATGACCCCGCTTCACTTTACTAAGTCCCTTTCCGTGAGCCTTGCATTCAGACCTTCTCCCAGAGTGTATCCTGTATAGGAAGGCTCATTACACACGTCACAAGACACTGTCCTCCGCCATGCCCAGTCCACAGATGGCTCTCCTTAGCTCAGGGGCTGATCCCTGATCAGTCACATGTAGCCAGGCTGCAGGGCCACAGGTCCCAAAGTATGCCGGTCTGAGCATAGGGGCCTACCCACAGCTGTTTTGCTTGGAAGGCACTCCCAGCTCCCATGGTCCATGTGAGACCACAGGTTCACTTCAAAACATGGCACATTCACGGTCATGAGCTGCTAGAAACTGCCAATGACGACAGGTACCAGGGTGCTACATTCTAATGGGAGTTTGAAAAGATCACAAGACAAAACTGAAGGAACTCTGAAATGACTGATTTGGTACATAATGCATAACACCTGAATGGAACTTTTAAGTGTCGGTCCAACCCCATTCCTCGTGCAGTGATCTTGGTCCCTCAGCCAGCGACTGGCACAATCAGGACAGCGCTGGAGTCCTGACTCCTAGTCAATGCTTTCCCTACGTGACAGGCTGAGCGTTAGTACTGAAGATTCTGGTCGCGAATGATGATAAAAGATCTGACTGAGATAATGTAACTTCATAACAAGTAGAAGTCTGGGACATTTTTAAGGCAAACTGCATATTACATCCAGGCTGAACTATACACTGAAGATGAACAATGACAGGAATTTGTGGGCAGGGTCCACTCTATCTTATGCCAGATACACATGATGTGAAATGCTCTACCTTCATGGTGTCTTGGGTTAGGGAAAGAGCTAGATCTCTCCTTACATGCTCTTGAAAGTTCTAAGAATCTAAGGCACAAAAAGGTCATAAGACAATTGCATCATCTTGATTTGTTTGGCAGAGGTACTCGGACAAATTACTCGCATGGGAACACTGGCCAAGTCTCCTCCTCTGTTTCACTCACAAAAGCCAAGTCTGGCTTCTTTACAAGCCTTTTCTTGATCCACAAATGGGCATGTAATGTAAATAAAACCTGTAAAGCTATTTACCATCCACATGTGCTGTGTCACTCCAATTCTTAAACTAGACACTATTACGTTTTATCTTTTTTTAAAAAAAAAAGGTGCTGGATATTTGATAACATGTTGCATGCACTCTGCAGTCAGAAAACACTGGCTTTTTTGAATGGTAAGTTGAATGTATTTTAAAAGTATATATCCTTCATATGAAGTCAAACTCGAGGTGGTAGAAAGACAAAAACAACGCATAAGATTTTCTTGGGAAAGGGAACTTATGAGGTAAAATCTACAACAGAAGTGCTTCAAAAACCCACTCTTGCCTCAGAATGTAAGTCAAGCCATTAATTAAGGGGGTCTGTGAGGAGCAACTCAATTTCTGAAAACATCCTGGGTCCTCTGTTCAGAGGAAGGGGAACTGTTTGTCTATTGTTAACCTTGAGAAGTCCTACCGTGCAGAGAGCAGTAGGCCAAGATGCATTCTGAATACAAAGAAGGAATGAATTCTTTGTCTACCTCCTTTTTTTCTTTTTAGTGATTTGGTTTTTTGAGATATAATTTACATACCATAACATTTACCTTTTAAAGTGAATATGTTTAGTAGTGTTTAGTATGTTCACAAGGTGTGCAACCATTACCACTATCCTCTAACTGGAGAATATTTTCATTACCCAAAAAGAAACTCCATACACCTTAGTACTCACTCCTTCTTCCCCTCGCTCCCTGGCAACCAAAAGTCTACTTTCTATCTCTATGGATTTGCCTATTCTGGACATTTCACATAAACAGAATCATACAACATGTGGCCTTTGTGGCTTTTTTCACTTAACATGTTTTCTAGATTTATCCATGTTGTAGCATGTATCGATTCTTCATTCCTTTTTCACTGCCAATACTCAACTATATTAATACACGATTTTATTAATCCATTCATCAATTGATGGACATCTGGATTGTTTCAATCGTCTATTATGAATAATGCTGCTATGAACATATGTACAAGTTTTGGAGTGGATGTAAGTTTTCACTTCTCTTGGGTATACACCTAGGATTGGAACTGCTGGGTCAGAGGATGACTATATTTACCCTTTTGAGGAACTGCCAGACTCTTTCCCACAGCAGCTGTACCATTTTCCATTCCCACCAGCATTATAAGGGAGTTCTAATTTCCTGACATCCTCACCAAAATTTGTTACGGTCCATCTCTATTGATTGTAGCCATCTTAGTAGGTGGGAAGTGGTATCTTATTGTGGTTCAAATTTGCATTTCCCTGATGATTAACGGTGTTCGGCATCTTTTCTGTGCTTATCTCCTTTGTATACTTAGCTATAAAAGGAAATGTCATCTTTCCAAGCCTGCCCTCCGTCTTCTCCTTCCTGCTACCTCCATCTGTCCTCTTCTAATTGGGGGCAACAGGGCAGGCAGTGCAGGGTGCAGCAGGCAGAATAAGGGCCCACCAGAGATGTCCAAGCCCTAATTCTTAGAACTTGCAAATACGTCAAGTTACATGGCAAAGAGAAATTAAGGCAGAAGATGAAAGCTGTTCATCACCTGACCTTAAAACAGGGAGATGATCTTAGGTTATCTGGGTGGACCCACTGTCATCACAAGGGCTCCTTAAACATGGCAGCAGGAGGCAGTATCAACATGATAAGACGTGAGCAAGACTCGACCAGCCACTGCCAGTTGGAAGATGGAAGAAGGGCCACAAGCCAGAATTTGGGCAGCCTCTAGAAGCTAGGAAAGGCACTCAATGGAGAACCCCCTAGAGCCTCCAGAAAGACATCCAGGCTTGCCAGCACCTTAATTTTAGCCCACTGGGACCCACTTTGGACTTCTGACCTCCATTACTATAAGATAATAAATTTGTGTTGTTTTAAGCCTCTACGTTTGTGGTAATTTGTTACGGTAACATAGAAACCAATATACAAGGCTTTTAAACTATACTCCCTGGGACCTTAGGACCTTAGAGGCAGTGTCTAGAGTCACGGGGTGGGGGGAGGGGAGGTCATGCTACTGCCTTTTATACACTGGGCTTTAATAAAAAGACACCTAAAATATTTTTTAAAAACCACTGTGAGTTGGGGTGAGAGAGAACTTGATCCAGTCTGTCTGTTTACCAGCCATGTGATCTTCCCACACTTGACTTAACCTCCTTGAGCCTCAGGGCGGCTCAGCCTCATCTGTAAAAATGAGGATGACCACCTCACAGGATTTTTACAAATGGGGCAACGGTTATGACAGAGCCTGGCTCTGAGGACGCCGTCAGTAAGTGTGAGCTGCCTTTCCAGCCTCCTTCCTTCTACAAAGTCTCCTCTAAGGGTTGGGCACAATCACAGAATTTCCTACCCTGTTCCCCTCCCCCACCAGCACAGGAATCAAGAGCAGCAGAATCCCACCTTCCTGAGTCCACTCAAGAAGCTGGAGTCTAGCTGGGGCTCCATTCACTCACTCACTCAACAAATCTTTATTGCATGACCAGGGCTAAGGTGGTGAGCAAAACAGACTGGTCTCTATCCTCATGGAGCTTACGTTCTAGAATAGACAGGCATGAATCAAACAGTCAGGCAAACAAATACACCATTCCACCAGCAACAGCTAAAGGGAGAGGCGTGTAGGCTACATGTGACAGTGTTGGAGGGTGAGAAGCGATCTAGCCAGGAGGTGAGAGTAGGAAAAAGTGAGTTAAAGAATGATTAGGCATGAACTAGGCAGAGGGAAGACAACTCCAGGCAGAGGAATTCCCTCCTATACTGGGAAAGAGTGGGGCCCAAAATAAAAGAAGGCCAGCACAGCTGAGGGGCAGAGAAAAAAAGTGAAGAAGGGAAGGAAAGAAAAAAGAATGACTCCCAAGTTCAACTGGCTGGGTGGTGGTGCCTATTAGATATCCTCCCAGAGGGCTCTGGGAAGTGACCCAGATATGAGAAGTTCAACTGCTACCAGCTTCCTAGGGAAAAACTAAGGGAAGAGCATAGACCCAAAGCCCTTGCTATTGTAGCCAATGACCTGGCCCCAGGAACTGGCTCAAACTGGAGAACAGAAAAGAGCATATACCGGCCTGGACACATCCTCTGTCCCAAGGCTGATTAAATATGTATAGCTTTAAAACTAGGGCAATACCTGCGATCTGACACCAAGGCACAAGGAGGGGGTGGAGGGTGGTGGGGTCCTCCGCCTGTCCCACAGGTACCCCGCTGGTGAGGCACCTGGCCTCGAGCCGCAGCAACAACACACACCACTTTCCCCGCTCTTCCACCCCCAGCACTGAGCCCACTTACCTGGTAAGACTCCCGAACCCTGGACTCGGACTGTTGCCTTTTCCCGCTCGTCCGCCTGATCTGAGTTCTCAACCACTTGATCCAACTCCTCACTCAGCTAAAGGGAGAAACAAAGAGGGAAACAGGTCAGCTACATCAGCCCCGCGTTTCCAGACTAGAATAAGGAAGCAGAAGCTGCTTCTCACTTAATTGTGTGACACACACACACACACACACCACATGATGTAGGGTATAGTATACCATTTCTTCAGATGGGGACACTGAAGCTCAGAAAACTCAAGTAACTTCCCATATCTTCTTTTCCTAGAGCTGCCATAACAAAGCACCACAAACTGGGTGGCTTAAAACTGAAATTTATTCCCTCACAGTTCAGGAGGCTAGAAATCTGAAACCAGGCTGTTGGGAGGGCTGTGAGGGAGAATCAATCTTTCCCAGTGTTCTCTCCTAGCTTCCGGTAACGGCAGCAACCCTTACATTCCTTGGCTTGTGGATGCATCTGATCTCCATTCTCTGCCTCCATCTTCACATGGCATCTCTCTTTCTTCACTTGGTCATCTTCTTATAAGGACCACTCATACCGGATTGGGGCCCACCCTACTCCAGTATAACTTCATCTTAACTAATTACATCTGCAATGACCCTATTGCCAAATAAGGTCACATTCTGAGGTACTGGGGGTGAGGACTTCAACAGATCTTTGTGTGTGTGTGTGGGGGAACGACAATTCAACACATAACACTTTCCATGACAGCCACAGAGCCTGGAGTCCAATCCAAGTTGGCCTAGTTCCAAAGCCCATGATCTTAACCACTTCCCAAAGGAGAAGGAAATGCAGCTTAGAGTCTGCTGAGTGAGAAGAGGAACAGTGCAGTTGATGTGAGAGCTCTCCAGGACTCTAGCTAAAATTCACCGACTCAGGCTGCAAACAGCAGAACAAACGGGGAAGGCAGCCCATCTCAGAGACAGATTCTAATTAGCAGCCTGGTAGCAGGCAACCTCAACCTCACTCCATCAGTGTTCTCACCTGTCAAACGGGGAAAATGATGCCGCTGAGGAGGGCAGGTGCGCAAAAAAGGATACAACGATAACCAACAAGTCTCTGTAGCATTGAGGAGGAGTGCAAGAGAGGGCAAGACCAGAGGTAGAGGAGCAGCTATCGCTGGAATGGGGATGGAATGGGAGGGAGTTTTCCAAAATATTTTCTTAAACCCACAGTGTAAATGCCTAAGGTCTCAAGACATTTTCATTAAAAATTCATCCCTAAGAGACTTGAGTTAAATAAAGCTCTTATTCATTTATTATTGTTACAACTCCCTCTCCATGCCTCCACTCCTGACCCTTAAAATCAGGTAAAAAACCCCAGCTTAAAGCCCTCCAATCCCCAAATAAACGAAAACCGATGAGTGGGAGAGCACTCGGAGGCTGAAAAGGCACCATGAGACCCAGGCCCGTAGGAGCACAGATCAGGGGGTCCTGGTGCTCTCGCTGGCCAATGGGGAAAGAGGATGTTAGTCCCAGGAAGGCCCCAAGTTCTCTGATCCAAGCCTCACCCAGATTCAGCCTCACCCAGGTGGCAACACTCTCTTCACCCAGTTCCTCTTATGACTACCTGCAGCTGTGATGAGCCCACTTCATGGTCTGCCCCAACCATTCAGCAAAGAAACCTAATTCTAACCTAGGCCCTCTCTCCAAATGATCCAGACAACAGCCTCCTTCCTCTGAAGGTGAGACAGGGGTTTCCAGATGGGCCACTGAAGAAAAGGCCTTCCATGCCTTGCACTATAGGGGTGCCCCCAGATAGCAACTGACTCCACCTTTGGCCTTGGCCCTGCAAGCAGGATCTTACATAAGATATAATGCCTATATCTTAATAAACATTTTAGGAGACCTGCGAGGTGGAGATACTGCAGGCTAACATGTGGATGGTGAGGGGCATGGTTCTGTAAACCAGGAACCCCAAAGCTCCCTACAAGTAGGAGCTGCACAATCCCTGTTAACAAGTTATCATTCACCAGCCAGGCACTGAGCTATGCACTTCCCACACACCAACTCATCTAATCCTCACAACCACAGGAGATAGGGACTATCACTACCTTCGTTTTGCAGATGAAGAGACTGAGGCTCAAGGAAGTTAAATAAATGACTTGACAAGTCACACAAATGGCAAGAGGCAGAGCCAGAATAGGAACATGGGCTTTTTGACTTCAAAGTCCCAGTATTTTACCTGCTATACTTTCCTCCTTATAAACCTGAAAACTTTCAGAGTTAGGGAGAGACACAAATCGCTCCCCAGGACTCCCCCACTGTCTAGGGCACAGAATCTAGGGGCCACGGAATCCACAGCACTGGCTAAAATCCATCAGGCTCCTTTTGGATGAAGGAAACAGACGGGGTAAAGGAGATGGTGGGAGAAATATAAAAAGTCCCCAAGTCAGATTCTAACCCAGGTCCTACACTAAAAAACAGCAAGCCTTAGGCAAACCTCATCTGACTTCAACTCGCCTTCACCTCCTACTGTGGGGCTAAGCCACCTGCTCTGTATACGCCACACAGTGTCACTGACAAAGAGAGAATGTACATCAATGTTGATCAGTATTGATCAAGACAACAGCAAGTTCCTATGAGGACAGGCAGAATGCTAGACTGGTCTGGATGTCGGTTTCCATGGAGCATGTGGAATTTAAGATTCCTCCTTTGAATAATGAGGGGATAGTAACCAATGGAGCTTGAGAGAGCGGGGTAAAGAAGAAATTGTGTGAGCACAGGCATAGAGGCCAGAAAGCCGGAGTACATTGTTAAACAGTGAGCTTCCAAGTGTAGCCATTTCTGCTGGTTACAGATCACGGCACCTGGGTGGGTGAGGTGGTGAAGGTAATCACAGGTTCAGCTGTGCAGAGCTTTGAAAGCTTGCTGAGAAGTTTGGACTGTTTTGGGTAAACCAAGGGCAACATCAGGTGTATGGGGTCGGGGTGGGGGGT
>NW_017731372.1:6308984-6333982 GCF_001890085.2 Hipposideros armiger | reverse complement strand
ATCTGCACAGTGTGGAGAGAGACCAAAGCAAGAGGTGGTAACAGTATCACACTCAGGTGGCCAGAGCAGGTACCGGGGCACAAACCAGACTGAGAAGGTGGAACTGCCTGAACTCGGCAAGTGAGGGGGGCACAGTAGAGGCACAAGATAGGAAGATTACCAGACATGACCAAGGTTTGGGACCTGGGAGGAGGAGGGGGAGGGGAGCAGTTCACAGGTTGCAGTAAGAGTCAGGAGGAAGAGCTGGTTTGAGAGAAAAGCTGGAACCGCAGTCTGTAACTCAGGACAAGAGAGAGACAAAGAGCTGTAAAGTGATAAAGTCTGGGAGGAGGTGAAACTGGAGAGAACGATGGAGTGGAGCGAGAAGCAGCTATGTCCGTGAAAGCCCATTTTCAAAGACAGGCGGCCACCCAAACAAGATGTGATAATTATCACTATCATTAACAGCTGCACGGTCCAAGCGGCCTTGGGCAGGGAGGAGGGCTGACGCCCCACCACGCATCCGCTACAGCTGGGAGGAGGGCGCAGGCGCTTCCACTTGTTGCAGACAACAGCGGGGTCCTCCAGGCCACGCGGGGTCCCGCCGGCCGGCCGCGCTGCTCCCTGAGTCCGACGAGGCTTTAATCATTCACCTGCTGGTTATGGGTCGCGGCTCCCAGGGCCCTAGCTCCATCCCCCGTCCAAGCGACCGGAGAAGGCTGGGCGTCCCGCTTCCTTCCTGCTCTGCCGCTCCTCTGCATGCGGGGACCCCTATGCCGACGCACTCACCCGCTCCTACGCAGCGCTTCCCGACGCCCCCCGCGACCCTCCCACCCAGACCCCCGGGACTCCGTTCCTGCGGCTCACAGGAAACTTTGTTCCCCCCCCCCCCATTGCCTTGTACCTCCTGGTAGGATGTGGAGAGCTCCTGCCGGATCATGGCACTGACCAGAGCTAAGGCACACCTAATCCGGCTAAGCCCAGGAGGAGCAGCGAGGCGAGCACCGCGGCTGCAGCGCCGGGACCTCCGGCTCCGCACGGGGCAACCGGTTCGGAGGAGGGGCGGTCCCGAGACAAGGCGGGGCGGTACTTGGCGCATGCGCCTCGCTCCTGCCGCCGCTGGAGCCGCGAAAGGGTTGCTGGGAAATGTAGTTCTGAGCAAACGGCACCTCTGCACACAAGGAGCGGTGAAGTCTGCGCATAACCCAGAGCCAGACTTAACTGTGGGGTGAGACGCACGTGCTCCTTTCAACTCTCACTTCCTCTTTGTTGAAGGGGGAGGGACGGAGAAATGAATGGAAAGTGGAACAAGGGGCCAGGTCAGATGCGTCGTACAGCCTAATCTATAATTGCATGAGGAAGCTTGACCTGGAGGTTTATAACCGCAATAAGTGTCTGAAGAGAGCTTTGTATGTGAAAAGTTCTTTCACTCACATTATGCCCTTGATTCTGCAAGGAGCCCCATAAGGGGGACATTTTTCTCCCTGTTTTACAGACGAAGAAACTGAGGTACCTTGTTTCAGAGCGGAAGGGGAGAGGGCAGTGATCAAGTGAAGATCATTTAGTCCAGGAACAGACTACAGAATCCAAGTTCTTTCCATTATTCCTAGGGCAGACACTGGGAGTGAGGACTTCTAGGTTCTTGTCCTGGCTCCGCCCCTCTCCCGCAGGTCTGATAATGCTCTGAATCCTCCTCTTCACCTTAGAATTCAAGGGCTCACCCTGCCCTGCTGCATAGGGCTTTATGAGAGCCAAAACAGATCTGGCAGCAAAACCCCAAGGCACTGTTCACCACAGCAGAAGTCTCGCATCCTGAATGTTGCAGAGAAATGAGTGTTTGCCCTGTGGCAGGATGGACCTGAGGACCACATCTTCCCCTCTTGCTGCCTGAACAGCTGTCCTGTGCGGCCACCCTGGACTGCCTAGTGGCGAAGCAGATAGAGGTTGCTTATGCCTGGGTGAATGCTGCTCTGTGTCCCCAGCAGCTGCAGCTCTGCCACTCGCTGCACTCAGGCCACTCTGGGCCTCTCTTCCCTCCTCAGCTGCAAGCACAGTAGCACCAACCAGAGTACCATGGACCTCCAGGAGAGCATTAGCAGAGAAAGGCCTCCATCACCTCTCCTGATCACCCTCCCCCAACCCAGGCTCTGCTCCTACACCTTTTAAATGGGACGATATACATAGCACCTAACACATGGTAGAAACTCAACAAACCTTTGTTAAGTTTACGAATGGAACGCTTATTCCAGCCAATACATGTAACGCTTGCTTGTCAAAACGACAACAAACAACTCATTCATTTCCTTACTGTATTAATACAAGTGTGGTTGATAGAACAAGTCACACAATCATAGAATTTTAGAGCTGGAAGGAACCAGAGAAATCTAGTCCAGCCCCATCATTCCTCTGTACTCTTTGCTGATATGAACAAACTGAAAAATTACATGCTCCCATATTTGAAGGAGATACTGACTAATACGATATTCAGCTGGTTTAATACAGTGTGCTGGGTACTGGGACACCAAAATGAATAGGATATTCCAAGGTCCTTGCTCTTGTGGCTCTTCCATGCTGCAGTGGAGAGACAGACCATAAACACATAAATAGAATTTTCTGCACTTGCTGTCCCCAGATCCTGTCCTTCCATTCCCTCAAGCACACACCAATCAGGCTTTCATACTGTCTACTCCATTGAAGTGGTTCTTGTCAAGGTCACAAATGACTTCTGAGTCGTCAAATCCAATGGCTATCTCCCTGTCTTCCTCTTTCTTGACCTGTCAGCTGTGTTTGACTCAGCTGATCACCCCCACCTTGCACAGTTTCCTCCCCTGGCTTCCAGGCCTCCACATACTCTCACATTGCCCCCCACCACTCACTGCTCTATTTCAGTCTCCTTTGCTGGCTTCTCCTCATCTGCTCAACTCTACAGGGTGGCAGTCCCCAAGCTGGATCTTTGATCCCCTTTCTACTCACTCCCTATGGGCTAGTGAAGTGGTCTTCTCTAGATTCATGGCTTGAATTGCCATCTATACCCTAAATATTCCTGTTATGGATTGAATGGTGTCGCCCCAAAAGATATGTTGAAGTCCTAACCCCTGGCACCTCACAGTGTGACCTTATTTGGAAATAGGATTGTTGTGAATGTAATTAGTTAAGATGAGGTCATACTAAAAGGTGATTCCTTCCTCTATTACGACTCATGTCCTCACAAAAAGATGGAAGATGTGAAGATAGACACACAAGGGAGAACGAACGCCCTGTGATAACAGAAGGTGTATCACTTACAGTGATGCAGCTGTAAGTCAAGGTAGCTTTAATCATTCACTTGCTGGTTACAGATCATGGCTCAGAAGGCCAGGTTTCATCCTTGGCCAAGCAATGGGCAGCATCTCAAGGCTCACCAGCCACCACCAGAAGCTAGGAAGAGGCAAGGAAGCATTCTACCCAGAGTCTTGGAAGGAGCATGACCCTGCCGACACCTTGCTTTTGGACTTCTAGCCTCCAGAACTGTGAGGGAATAAATTCTGTTATTTTAAGCAGTCTAGTTTGTGGTACTTTGGTATGGCAGTCCTAGGAAATGAACACAATTCCCAAGTGTATGCAAATGAATAATTCCAGTCTCCAGCTCTCCCCTGAGCTCAGACTCACACATCCAACTGCCTAGGCAGTTTCTCCACTGGATGTCCAGCCGACAGCAGCCGAGGGTAGCTACTAACAGCATGAACCTGGCAAGAAACTGCTTGGTTCTATGTCTTGGCTCTGCCACTTAAACACTTTGTGGTCTTGGGAGCTTTATTTAATCTCTCTGTGCCTCAGTTACCTTATATGTAAAATGGGAATATTACTACCTATTCATAGGGTTCCAAGAGGATTAACTGAGTCATTAGATATAAATTACTTGGAACAACACCCAGCACATTGTAAATGGTATATTAGTGTTAGTGGTTATTGCGAGGTTCAAAAGGAACTATTGGTATTCCTATCCCAAATCTGCTCCCTCCCAGTCTTTCTTACTGTAATAAACTCCATCGTCCCATTTGCTCTGGCCAAAACTCTGCAGTCATCCTCGGTTCCTCCCTTTCTTGTATAACCCTTATCTAAATCAGCAAATCCTGCTGGCTCTGCTTTCAACATTTATTCAGAATCTGACCATATTTCACCACCTCCACCATCACCACCCTAGTACAAGCCACCAGCATTTCTCCTGGACTATTTTCAGTAGCCTCCTAGCTGGTCTCTGCTTCCACCTTTACCATTCTACGATCTCTTCCAACATAGCAGCCAAGGAGAGGCTGCTAAACAAAGTCAGGTCACGCCACTCCTCTGCTCCAATCCCACCAAAGCCAGCCAAAGTCCTCACAGTGGCCCAGATGGCCCCATAGGATCTGTCCTGCAGCCCCCATCTTTCCTATTACTCCTCCCCTCACTCGCTCATCTTCAGCATGCTGAGCCTAAGAGCCTTTGCACTGGCCATTCCCTGTCCCTGGAATGCTCTTATCCTGATATCTATATGACTCACTTCCTCACCTCCTTCAGTCTTTTCCCAAATATCACCTTATCAGTGAAGCCTCCTCTGAGCACCCTGTTAAAACAGCAAACCCCAATGCCAGCACATCCCCCTACCCTGCTTTATTTTTCTCCTTAGCATGAACTACCTTCTGACTTTCGTTTATTTTCAGTCTCCCTCCACTAGAACGTAAGCTCCACGAAGGTGGGGTTCATATGTGTTTTATTCATTGCTGTATCCCAGTGCCTGACATATATTGGTACTCAAATAGTCATTGAATAAATAAACAAACAAAATAATTTCACATAGTGATAAGACCTCTAAAGAAAATGTAAAAGGATGTGTGATAGGGAGTGATAGGGCAGCTGTGAGGGGAAGCGCAGATTTATCTCATGAGAGCCAAGAGAGGCTTCGTGATGGTAATGACGTGTGACCTGAGACCTGAATGACAGAAGGGGCCAGCACATGAAAACCTGCACCCCAAGCAGAGGGCACCAGTACAGTACAATGACCCAGGCTGGAACCCAAGCAGAAGGCGGTGTGGCGGGAGGGGACAGAAGGAACGCCACATAGGAGGCAGAGTCAGAGGGCTAGGCAGAGGCCACATCATGGAGTCTGGGTTGTACTGGTCCTGGGCTTGTCTGCTATGGTCCAGTCTTCACCTCTCAGCTCTGGGTTGTGGGGACTAACCCTGAGGGTTGGGTTTTCACTGGGCTCAGTCCAGAGGAGGCACTGCTGGAACATTAGAGGGGGTCAGGGCAAGGGAGAAGCCAGGGGTTTTCTTTCCCTTGCTCTCTTCCTGACAGCATCCCCTCCACGGCTCCAGCCCCTGCTGCAAAGGCTTTTTGTAGTTCTAGCTTCAGCACAGACTCATAATAACACCACCTCCTCCTTTCCACTGGCGAATGTCACAATCTTCCTGCTTTTGTTAATCTCTGGGTTGTTTTGTTCAGCCTCTTCAATCACCTGTGTAACCAACTCCCTGCATTACAGCCATTGTGTTTTACTTAGAACACTTTCTATTTTCCTTGCAGGTGACTGACTGATTCTTTTGGAAAAATGAATCTAGTAGAAAGGCAATCAGGGATGCCTGGAGAAATCCAAGACAGTATGAGCATGCTATTAAATTACAGACTTATACTCAGCATCTCAAGGAGGAGGAAGCTAGATCTGATCAGTAGAAATTATAGGGAGCATTTTTTGGCATAAAGGAGTTCCTAACAAATAGAACAGTAGAGAGAGAAAGGGCTCATGCAGGGAAGCAGCACCCTGTTGCCAGGGATGTTATGGAACATGATGCATTAGGAAGGGGATGATATTCTATTCAATGGTTAGAAGGGCCTATTCTACCCTGAAGATCCTGTGACACAGAGTGACATAGATACTGCACGCCACAACTTACCCAGCCTTTCACATCCGGTATCATTTTTAGTTTCAACACAATCATGTCAACAGGCAGGCCAGTCTGTTACTAATGTGGAAATTGAGATTCAGGGGGCCTGTGGACAGACCCTGTTTAGGTCGCTCTGCACAGGAAGGCTATTCTGTTAAATAAGTGAATATATGAAAACATGGTGCAGTCACTCAGCGGGGTGTCACCTGGTGGTTAGAGCAGACTGGGTCACAGGGCTCTGCCACCTACTTGTGTCTACTTAAGGCCTCTGCACTTCTGTTTCATCATCTGTAAAATGGGCCATAATAATAGTTCTTACTTCATAGAGTTCTAGTGAGGGTGAAATGAGTTAATACACGTAAAAGCTCTGAACCAGTGCATGGCACACGGTGAGCCCTGCATTCGTCTCCTTTGCCAGTTCTACCCACCACGAAATGTTGGCAAGTCCCAAGAACTCAGTCCTTGGTCCTCTCCTCCTCCTTAATCACATGTATTTCCTTGACAAGTTCATTCATTCCGTGTCTTTAAATACTGTCTATGTGCCAATGACTCCAGAATTTATCTCTCTAGCGGGGGATACTTCCCCCAATTCCAGACTCAGAGCCAACGGTCAATTTGATACTTTCGCTTAGACATCTAAGTGTTCTCCAGCTAAACAAGCCTGATCTTGATCTTCTCCCCCAAACCTGCTCCTCCTCCCATCTCTCCTTATCTCAGTAAAGTGGCAACTGCATCCTTCCGGTTGCCCAGGCCCAAACCCTCAGGGTCATCCTTGACTCCTCCCTGCCTCTCAGACCCCAAGTCTCAACGGTCAGCACATCCTGTGAGCCACACCTCCAAAACCTACGGAGATCCACCCACTTCTCCCCTTAGCGAGCACCCTGTCCAAGCCACTGTCACCTCTTGCCAGGATTCTTCCTCCCTGCGTACGTCTATTCTCAACACAATAACCGGAATCATTCATTAACATTTTAACTCATTCATTCCTTTGTTCCATTCACTTACTGTAATAGCCAAAGTCTTTTAAAAATAAGCTGTGAGGCCCCAAGAAATCTGTCCCCCTCCTGCCCCTTTACCCCCTTACCTCCCGGACCTCATCTACCCCTCTCCCCTCCTTGCTGTGCCTTCCACAAGCAGGGCACTCGCCCTCCGCAGCATTTGTGCCCTCGCCTTTCCCTTCCCAGGGATCGCTCTCCCCTGCAGACCACCTCCCTCAGCTCCTGTAGATTTTTATACAAATACCACCTTCTCCGTGGGGCCTTCCCTGGCCAGCCAATTGAAAATTGCAACCCCCTCCCCGCAATGCTCCCTCTCTCTTTGCCCTGCTTTATTTTTCTCCCTAGTTAGCATTCGTGACCATCTAACAAACTACTTATGCATCTTACTTCTTGTCTATCTCCCGCATAGAATGTGAGCTCCCTGTGGGCGTGGCTCTGTCTCGTTCAGCGACGTGTCCCCCCATGGAGGCCCTCAAAGAGTATGTGCTGAGTAAAGCCATGAAGGAAGGCTTGCACAAATGTCACCTGTTATTATTTCAGTGCATATCTGTGCCATCCCCTACCCTTTGCAAAAACCCCCTTGGGAACCCGAAATTTAAACACAACTGGGAAGAAAAAAAATATATCAGCCCAAAGCGCAAGTGAATTAATACAGTGGAGGTGCTAGTTTATAAATATACCTTCCCAGGTGCTGGAATGTTGGGCTGTGTCATCTACGTATCTATCTGATCAAGGAGCTACTGCAACCTACGTCGTTCTTTTGTTCAACTTTCAGTCGGCAGTTCGGAGTCTCAGGAGTGTTGGGTGGAAATTCTAGTTCAAGCTTCCAGCGGCGCGACCCCGGCGCACTCCCGCTCCCGGCGCTCGGGGCCGCGGGCGCGCGCGGGGCGGGGTTGCGCGCTGCTGGCGGGAGCGCGCGGGCTCCGCCGCCCAGGCCGCCGTGGTCCTGCTCTGCGCGCTGACCATGGCCGGCCCCGCGCCGGGGCGGAGGCTGTGGCCGCTGGCCGCGCTGGCCCTGGCCCTGGCGCTGGCCCCGGAGCTGCCCGCCGTCCAGGCCGGGCAGACGCCGCGCCCCGCCGAGCGAGGCCCCCCAGTGCGGCTCTTCACCGAGGAGGAGCTGGCCCGCTTCGGCGGGGAGGAGGTACGGGGGAGAAGCGGGCCGAGGGACCCGGGGCCCATCCGCCCTCGCGGTGAGGGCGGCCGGGACCCGGAGGCCGCCGTAGTCGGGGAAGGCCCCCGGGGAGGCGCGGGCCGAGGCAGGCTCCCCCACCGGGAGCCCCGGCTCGGAGCTGGGCGCCAGGCCTGCCGGGCCTCCTCTCTCCAGGCCCCGATGGCCGCCCAGGGATAAGGGGGAGTCCTCAGCAATCGGGGCGCCCTGCTTGCCCCTCTCCACCAAGCCTGGACACCCCACCCCGCGCTTCCTCCTCGATTCCTGAGCTGCTCCCTTGAGATGCATTTTGGCTGGTGGTCTGTAAGGAACGTCAGAACAGTTTTGTGTTTCATGATGGCATCAGCTCGGGGGATGCCTACACTCTGGGGAGTGGCAGGAGAGGGAGGGAGGGAAGCGAAGCCTGCTCCCTGGGTTAGACGGGAATTGGGGTGGGAGGGCCCAGGCACGGGTCCGCTTTCCCTACACTGTGTGTTCCTGCCCCTGTATCCCAGGCCTCCTCTGCAGCCCGCTCCTCAACCCAGCTTTGAGTGCCTGTGCGCTCTGAGCTGATCAGGAGCAGCGGGGGAGTTCCCAGGGGGTGATCAGAGCTGAGACAGATCCCCCCAACACACCCACATTAGTCAGTACTCTGGAACCTCACAATCCGCTGTCCACTGGGCTTGCTGTGGCCCAGTGTGATGGCTGCGGAGTGTGGGAACCATATGTTGCACATGAGGAGGGTCACAGGGGGACCGCTATTAGATCTGGAAGGGGGAGGGCACAGTTTGGTGGGGAAATCATGGCACCATAGCATTTCAGAGTTACAGAAATCAACTTCCTGCTTTTACACATGAGGAAACTGAGGCATGCCACCATTTAATGGTAGAACGAGGAAGGGACTCAATGTTCTCTTGTACAAGTCCTCTGGCTTGGGCTCCCTACCCCCTAAGTTAACTAGCCTTAGACCAGGTTTGCAAAGAGGACCCAGAAATCTGGCCTTTAGGCAGCAGTGCTAGTTGGGGATCATTGTCAAGGTTGGTTGGAAGCTTGAGGTGATAAGAACACAGAGGGAGGAATACAGGGATGTGATAGATGTTAAGGGACGCCATCTTTTGGGGTGCCGGGGAACCAGATGGTACAGGGTCAGGGAATCTGTGTACGAAAGAGTTAAGTTATCAGCCTGCTCTCCTTAGAAAGGCCTGCTGGGAAGAGTGGCTCTTGGCTGGTGTCTGGATTTCCAGGGTGTCCCACGCTTCCCTACCCGATAAGGGTGGCTCAGTCTGGGCTCTTTGTACAGACAGTATGTTTCTGTTGGACACTGCCGGGCAGAGACGGCCTACATGTCCAGGGCCCAGTAAAAACTTTGGGCTCTGAGTCTCTGATGGGCTTCCCTGGGCAGAAAATGGCACACATGTTGCTGCATTTTGTTGCTGGGGGAGCAGTGTGCCTGCCCTGTGTGACCCTCACGGGAGGGAGAGAGCATAAGGAAGTCTGCACACAGATTCCCCCAGACCGCCTGTGTCCTTTTCCCTCATGACCCTGCTGTGTCTCCTCACTCATGGCTATAATAAATCCTACTGTGAGGACAACTACGTGCTGAGTTCTCTGAGCCCTTCTAGTGGATCTCCAAACATGGGGGTGATCTTAAAACCCCCAGTGCAGAACCCAAGGGGAGAGAGGTCAAAGTGGAGGGTACCTGCAGCAACCGTGCCAGGGGTTGCGGGATGAGGACTGAGACAAGATCTTGGGTTTTTTATGCTGATATTATTGATACTTAACTGAGGGAAGGAGAAAGGAAGATTGAAATGGAAACAGGTTAAGGAAAGAATATTTTGGGTATGGGGCCCAGAGAAAAGAAAAGAGTAAGGGAGGAGGGGGCAGTTGGAATTGGTTTGTGTGATCATGGGGGCTGGCGTGGCAAGTCTAAATTCCGTAGGGCAGGCTGTCGGAAGGGCAGGCCTGGGCAGGACCTGATGCTACAGCCCACCGGTGGAATTCCTTCTTCCTCAGAGAATCCTCGATTCTGTTCTTAAGGCCTTTCCACTGATGCAATCAGACCCACCCAGATTATTCAGGATAATCTCCTTTCCATAAAGTTAACTGATTGTAGATATTAATCACATCTACAAAATACCTTCACAGCAACACCTCAGATAAGTGTTTGGTTGAATAACTGGATACTGTAGCCTATCCAAATTGACACATGAAACTGATTATCATAATGACTATAATAAGAGTTCCTACTCTATATAGGGATTTTGTGAGAATTAAATGAGATGGTGATATGCAAAATGCTTAGCATAGACCTGGTAGAATGTTAGCACAGTAAACCTGAATAATACTAGCTGCTATTATTTTTATTAGCTTATTATTAAAGATATAAGCAAGAGGTGGTATAACAGGCCCACAATCCTTATGCAATTCAGAAATCGAATAAGCTCTAAAAACCAGGATTTTTTTTTGTGTGTGTTTTTTTTACTAAGTCATTTGACAGCAAAACCTGACCTGATCTGAACTCCTTTGGTGAAGGAACTTGGTTGGAGCTGACACAAGTCTATTTATAGTCTTCATTTATCCTACTTAGTGTGAGTATTCATGTTCACGTTTTACTGTGGAAATATCAGTATAGTTGATTATGGGGTGCTGCCTTGGACCCCTTGTAGGTGTTATGGTATGTGCTCCCTAACATCTTTCTAAAATCTAACAAATTCTGAATTCCAAACACAGCCCACCCCCAAGAGTTTCTGCTATGGGATTGTGGACCTGTGTAACAAGTCTTTCTTGTAACACCTAGCAATGAATGTCTTATTTCTGTTGGGTTGTCGGAAAAGTCAGGGCGTATTTTTTTCTATGTTTTTGGTTGCAAAAATGCGTCATGACTTTTCCGACAACCCAATACTATAACCTTTTTGGATGCGAGCCACGGCAGACCCACCTGTCCCGGTCCCACGTTCCGCTGTGCAGTTTGTGGTGAGAGCTGGGGCACCCATGCAGGGAGCTGCATAATGTCTCCAGTGCCATCTTCAGATTGCAAATTGTGGAAGACGGGGGTTGTGGCCGCTGTGCCTCTCCCAGAGCCATACTGTGTTCTGGATCTACTGCACGAGCCCCTGACCCAGCCTCCTCCTTTGGGGCCTTGTAGGTCCTCAGAGTGATCCACAGCGCGGCTCCTTAAATCACTCACACACAGGAGTATGAAAATAGCTATACTTGGGCCTCTGGAATAAATGAGTCCTCTTGGAATATCCGCTGAAAATCCAGCTTCCGTGAAACCTGGTCCATCCTCCCAGAATGTGCCTGTGCTCAGTCACCAGCTCTCCTTGGCATGTGTGCTAAGAGGGGGCGGGGCTACATGTGTTTGCCCCTTTTCTAAAACTTAACGATAGTGAAGGGTAGGAGTATACTTCCTCCAAAAGGATCCTTCTGGACAGACATAAAGAATATACAGACAGTGAAGGCTGCTGGATAGAGGTAGGTGAATACAGAGGTGAAAGCAACCTCTCTAATTACACAGTAGAAGGGCGGCTCATAGACAAAATAAAATATATTTTGCATCCTACCCCAGTATACACACACAACATTGAAACAAAAGCCTTGTGAAGTTCCACAAAACAGTGCTTGTTCTACTATGTGTGATGCACTCGGATGCTTTCTATTTTCTGTTTTAAACTTTTTTTCCTGTTTCATTTGTTAAAAATCTGTTGGTAAATCACTAAATTCATTTCACGACCCACTGGTAGGTTACCAATGCCAACCGCAGTTAGAAAAACACGACCCTTGGAAGGCCCGGCCAGTTCTATAGAACATCCACCATAGTTTCCTTCTTTTCCAAGAAGAGTCGCCGGCAAGGAACTTCTCTGCTCTGTCCCTGGCCCCTGGTGCAGGGTCTGAGGGTGTGAAAGCTCAGGGGCGCCTGCAGACGGCTGGGCCCGCCTTCATGCCTGCACCCCGGCTCCAGGCCTCGCTCTCCCATCTGTGGAAGAAGCCCTCCTTCCTCTGCCCCGCTGCTCGTGTAGCCCCGTGTCATGGCAGCGTGCGTGACGCTCCACTGGCCCTGCTTGACCACAGTCAGGGAGGGAGCCCGGAGAGTAAGCCAGCCCAAGACCCAGAGGAAAGAGAAACACTTGGTCTCGTTTCTGCAGGCAGCTCCCTGATTCCCTTCCACCAGGGTAACTCTTACCCACTCCCTGTGTCTTTCCTCATGGCCCTGGGTCTTTTGGATGAATTTCCCAGGACACACTCACCCTACCCTGGTCACAGGCAAGTCCTCGTGCTGTCCTCGTGCTGTGTGCCCTCTGGTGGGGCAGGCCAGAGAGTGGGCTGAGCCTGGGGCTCCTAGGTTCCAGGTTCCAGATCCTGCCCTCCTAATTAGCTCTGTGACTCTGGGCAAGTTTCATCGTCTCCCCGGGCCTGGAAAGCCACATCTGCAAAACGAAGGTGGTAGATAATCTTCAAGGCCCCTTCTAGTTTTAATGTAAAATTCCTCCAGAGCCCTTATCAGTCACTTGAGAAGTATATTTCTTTCTCTCTTAACTTTAGGAAAATCTCCTTCTACTTGGTTATCTGATTCCTCTTCGATCTTATAATTGTCAAAACTTAGAGGAGGAAAAGGAAAACTAACATTTATTTCCCTATACTGCTAAGTGCTTTATATCTCTTGCCTTGGTTAAGAGATATTACAGAGGAGGAAACTGAGGCACAGAGAAGTAAAGTAATTTACCCAAGGCAACACAGCTCATAAGTGATGGCCCCAAAACCCACACCTGTTTGACTTAAAAACGTATGCGAGGACCACAACAACATGGTGTGGTCTCTTGGAAAAAGACAGACCTCGTGCTCTTATTTTGGATCTGCTGTGGGGATAAAAAGGATACCTGATGTGTCCTTCCAGGGGGATGAGGGGATGGGGGACCATGGTGTGAAGCTGGTGCTGAGCATGTGTGTCTGGATCGTGTCTCTTTGGACATTTCTATTCTGGAGTCTGCATTTATGATCCCAAGGCTTCCACCTGCCTTCCGTCTTCTCAGTTGCCATCTCTGGGTCCTGAGAACCCATGCCTGCAGGCTCTGCTTTCAGGGGACAGCCATCTCCATGTGATAAGCACTCAGCCCCCGGAGCACACTTGGCATGAAACCGATAGGCCATTTCTCCGGAATGTCTATGGAGCAGGAATGCCTCCAAAGACGCTCAACATTCCTTCCTCCCGCTTGGCTATGACGTCCTCTTAGCACTGACACCTTCAACGTGTAGCTTCACGAGGAGATACATATTTAACTTGAAGAAATGGAGAGTGTTACTGATAAGAAGCGTGTTTTTATATCTTATGCATGTGAACGTCATGTTGATATGCCTCTTTGCATACAGAAAAGAAATAAACATCCAAGAAAAAGCAACAGAACGGAAACCATGACAACCTGCCCTGAGTAGAATTATAACTGTAATATATTTTTAAATTGATATAAATATATAACGCCACTTGATAAACCATCAAAGTGGAGGAACAAATAGCCACAGTGAAGGAAAGGCAGTAAATCAACCCAAAGGAAAATGCAGTCTGCTGGCTGGTTAAGTCACATCCTGTGAAATAAGATGAAAGGGAGCAAGTCTCCACCGAGATGACCAAGTGCTGGGGACTATCTGTAGGAGCTAATTAGGGAATAATAACAACCAGCCATTTACTGGGCCTCTATGCTATACCTGCTTTGAGTTCACGTCCACTATTTCCCTCAGCGTTCCTGCCAGGGAGGGCAGGTGTTAGCCCCATATGATGGTTAGAGAAACCGAGGCCTAAGAAGTTATGGGACAGTGAGATATGTTTCTGTGGCCTAGTTGCTTAACTTCTCTGAGCCCCAGTTCCTCTGTCTGTTAAATGTGGTCATGAAAACACTGACCTTAAGCTCTATGAGTACGAGAGCCCTAAGGCCCACCCAGAGAAGGTCAAGCAGCATATTCTTGGAGATCGTGAAATTCTTCTTCACTCAGCTCAGCTGTAATTCCTACCCTCAACCCGGCCCATGAGCCACCTGGCTGGTGTCCCTCTACCCCTGATGGGGTTGAGACAAAGGAAAGACGAGGTCCTGGGTGTCCTAGAAATGTGCCAGTCACCCCAGCCTGAGCCTGACTTGATGGAAGTTAGAAAATCCACTCCATTTGCTCTTGTGTTATTCTTTTGGGAGCAAATTAGGGTAACATTTTATACCCATGAATAAGGCAAAAAATAAAATATAATACCCATTGTTAGAACTGTGGGGAAAGAGCATTATTTATATTTTTCTAGCACAATAAATCCTTTTTTAAAGGACAAACTGGTAAAATATAAAAAGTGGTTATGTTATTCATATACGTTTGCCCAGGAATTCCACGTATTGAAATAGGCCTCAAGGACATAACTCATCAAATTAGAATGTAACTTGTAGAAAGATATTCTTCATAATGCTGCCATTTATAGTTGTAAGGAACTGGAAACAAGCCAAATAAATATCCAAAACAGAAGAATAGCTAAACAAATGGATACACAATATCACTAATATATAGCTGTTTAAGTGACAGCCATTTTGGTTATTGCAATATTTGGAAATGTTTCCATGAATTAATGATAACCTATAAGAAGCAAAATATAAAATAGATCGTTTATACTGATTACATCCATGTACATACATTGACGAAGATGAAATTTGGGATGATTTAAATAATTCATCGTTTAATAGTCTTTTGAATTTTTATCTGCTCAGAGTTGCTGCAGTTTTGGATTTTTTTTTATTTAAGTAAGGTATTGCCATTGACTTGTTGTGATGCTTTGTAACTTTTCCAAGTTTTTGCCAGTGACTTGTGCAGGTAGGGGCGAGCTCGCTGAGGACTGGCTTATGGAAGGCTGCTTTGGGGCTTCACCCACTGCTCCCTGCACAGCCCAAGGTGGGAAGAGGTTTTCCTCACTTGAGCTGGAAGAGCTGAGCTCTTTGCTTCCTCCTCAGAGCTTCTTCTGCTTTCTAGGAAGATCAGCCCATCTACATGGCGGTGAAGGGAGTGGTGTTTGATGTCACTTCTGGAAAGGGTAAGTCGCTTGGCTTTACGAAGCCTTATTTCTGGGGAGCTGGGCAGCCACTGGGGTAGTGCGGGAAGGGAGGGAACCCTGGGCAAGTTTTTTATCCCCAGATGGGTTAACAATCTTTGTCAGTATTGCACATCATTCTTTTTTCTAATAATGTCATGCTCCTGCTCAAGAGCCTTCATGGCTCCCCATTGGCTATTGACTCAAATCCAAAATTGATGATTTACCCTAATTGAAGCAGTGAGAGGAAAAGGATTACTTAACGAAGAGCTGGATCATAGAACATTATAGAACATATTAATGCCATTTCATGGCTTCCCTATGGTAACTACAGATAACGTCATGGAGGTAGTTCTGTAATGGCTCATTGTTTACCTGATCCCAAACAAAAGATGTTGAACGGAAATAGATTTGGCTTCCACCGACATTTAAGAAGACGGAACATTTTTCTTGTTTACATTTCAAATATTTTCAAGAGATCATTTTCACGATTTTCTTAAACAAACACCTCTAAGCCAAGCATGTGTAAATTATCCCCTATTTTGAATTAGCGGAGCCCCAGCTGGTGGCTGGGGTGGCTTACTGGACTTCACGTCTTCCCCTCTCCTCAGGCCTGGAGCCTTTTGAGGATTGGGTTGGGTCTCGTAAGCCCTGCTCCCTGCCCTGTACAGTCTCCTGGCTGCTTTGTATACTCACCTGCACTCATATCCCCTTCCTTCCTCCCCACTACAGAGTTTTATGGACGAGGAGCCCCCTACAATGCCTTGACCGGGAAGGACTCCACCAGAGGGGTCGCCAAGATGTCCCTAGATCCTGCAGACCTCACCCATGACACTGTGAGCCAGATTATAAGCCTTTGTCAAAATGTCCCACCCGCTCAGCCATGGTGGCCTTTTAAAAAATTTTTTTTAACCTCTGGGCCTTGGCCAAGCTTCCTAACTAGCCTATTTACATGTAGCAGCCAACTATTTTCTTGAAATAGATCTTCTACTGTGCCACTCCTACTCAAAAACCTGCCATGGCTCCCCCTTGCCTACAGAGTCACGTCCAAACTCTTGTGAACTTGTGATCAAACCCAGTGAGCTTCGCGACTTGGCTGCAGCCTGCCTTGGCAGCCCTACCCCTCTTACGGTCTGCACCCACCATCCCCGGCCCCTTACAGACTTGCTGTTAGTCTCTGAGGCCCAGGTCCTAGGCCACTCTCCGTAGCTCAGGGGATGAATGGGTTGAGAGCAGAGCCTCCCCCGTGCTCATATTTCTATGCAGGAGAAAATAGCGTTAACTAAAACCATTTCAGGGTCTATGTAATCCCAACAGAAAGGCTGGCATTCACCCCAGCTGTGCTCAGATGAGTCACACTCTTAAGCCACAGCATTACAGAAACAAGTTAAGAAATTGAGGAGGGGAAGGGTGTATAAATCTATAATGGGAGGAGTGTAGAGAACAGTGGGATTAATGAATGTGACCACATCCCATCCCAGGCAGGGGTTCCTCTGGAGTCTGGAATTCCTATATCAGTTAAACAGCAAAACGTGATGAAACCATTGCACCCCTCCCACATTAGCCCCCCCCCTTCGCCCTCCCCCACACACATATACCCCACAGGGTTGTCTCTTTAAAAGTCAATTATCCATTATTTGGTTTGAGATGTTTTTTTCTCCTGCACTAGGGGTGTGGGAGAGTAAGGCGGGGAGGGTGAGTGGCCAGTGCCGCGCACGATTCACTTATCTCCACCTCCCGTGTTTCTTGGGCTTTTCTCCCCAAGACGGGCCTCACGGCCGAGGAGCTCAGATCTTTGGATGACGTCTTCACCACAGTGTACAAAGCCAAATACCCCATCGTCGGCTACACGGCCCGAAGGATTCTCAACGAGGACGGCAGCCCCAACCTGGACTTCAAGCCTGAAGACCAGCCCCATTTTGACATAAAGGACGAGTTCTGATGTCCCACCTGCAGGAGTGGGTTCTTGGGAGGGTGAGACACGCGGATGTAAAGTCTCCTGCACAGTAGGCTGCCTGAGGGGCCTCCGGTCACACAGATCTGAACGCCGAATACCTGTTGTTGTCCTTGGTCAAGCGTTCTGTCCACCTGGGTATCCTGCGCACACGCCAGCCAGGGTGGTAATACCAGCTGAAGGGGGAGGCCTCCTAGGGGTCAACATTGGCTCTCTGGGCGGGGAATTATGCATGCCCTTTATTTCTTCCTTATACTTTCTGTACTTGCCAAATTTCCTACTGTGACCATGTTTGCTTTAGAATAAGCACAAAAATAAATGTATTTTCACAAAAGAAGAGTTCTTTCACACGTGCGCATTCCATGGAGCCTCTCATCAGCACCCCTTGTAAGAGGCAGCCTGGGCTGCCCTTTTGGAGTCCTGCTGTCTCCTCCGCCGGGCAGCAGGGGGCGCCCTCGAGCTGTGGCAGAGGTGGGGAGCATTAGGTGCCGGGGTGGGGAAAGGGAAAGGGAGATATTAAAGAGACTGGCTGTACACCACAACCGGGAGAGAGCGACTGCGTGAACTGGCCTGGCCTGGGGCTCATCCCAAGGACGATGAAGGACACGCAACACGCTGTCAGATCACATTTCATAAGGAAATCCCTTGTGAGGGGATTTTTCCCTCTAAGGGACAATTGGCAACGTCTGGAAATATTTTTTAATTTTAATCCTACGACTGTAGGATGTTACTGGTATCTAGCGTCCAGGGATGTTCAACATCCTACAATACACAGGACAGCCCCCCTCACAAGGAATTATCTGGTCCAAAGTGTCAGTTGTGCTGAGATTGAGAAACCCGGAATGAGACTCATCTTGGAGATTTTACAGTGGAGATGAATTCCTTTGACATAAAACTCTGTCTTTTATTGAAATAAATAGCACCCACCCCCAAAAGAGAATCTGTACATTAAGCAGCGGAATCTCCTAGGGTGATTGTTCAGAATGCTGATTCCTGGGTCCCAGGTATTTCTAGAACATGGCCCAAGGACTGCATGTTTAATGACCTCCCAGGAGACTGTGATACAGATGGGCTCGGGTGTACTTTGAGAAATGCCACCTTAGGCCTTACCAGTCACCGGAGGGAGAGCTTTCTGAGGACCACGTGTGACCTCCACTTGACTCTTTCGTGTGTCCACACTAGAGAGTCTAATGGTGAACCTCCGAGTCCTGCTCAAGAGGCTGAGAGCCTGATGATCATCCAAGAGTAATGGGCCTGGGACTTACCAGACCAGACCCTGGCCTGTAATTCAGGAAGTCCACAAGGCCGCGGTGGTCTGTACTGGGACATTTTGCCCCCAAACAAATGATGCACAAAGGGTTATAAGTCCTCAGAACACCCGAGAGTTGACTTGTTTTACTTATGTGCCACTTCTCGCGTCACCAAGTAATGGGTGGACTAGGATTCCACTCTAGAGTCCCATCTCCGCAGCGTGGGCAACGTCTCCAAATTCAGGTCCTGGCAACCGTTTTCCCCCACTTCCCTGTCCTCCCCTTTCTCCCATCAAAGCACAGTTTTCCCTCAGGGCCCCAGGCTCACCCCCGCCCCAGTTCTGCTTCATTCCCTGCCCTGCACCACAAGCGCCACCTCCTACACCCCAGCAAGCGTCTTCTCTGAATAAGAAGCTCTCCCTGGGAGATTCCAGGTCAGCCTTTGCCAGGACAGCACGCAAAAACCTGAGCAGGCCTGAGCGGGCTCCACAGGGTGGGTACAGCTCAGGGCACGGGGACACAGGCTGGCCTGGGGACTCGCTTCATTGTGCATCTGAGATGCAGGACCAAAGAAGGAAACACACAGAACCCTGGAGCCCAAAGCCTGCGGCCTGCCTGCCCTGCTCCCATGTCCGCTTGGCATGTTCTCTGCTTTAAAGGCTTCCATATCCTCCGTACAAGACAGCTTAGACACACCTCTGCCAGGAAGCCTTCCTGGCCTCTGGGGTCCCCTGTGGCTTAGCACTCACTTGCTTTGCTGTAATTGCCTATGTCTGAGCCTGTCTCCCCCAAACAGGATAGCCTTGGAGGCCCAGCTCAGACACTCATTGAGGGTCGCCAACCTTTCCAAACTTTCTGGGTTTTGCACTGAAAGTCCTGCATCCCAGGAAACCCCTCAGTCCTGAGCAAACCTGAGGGGCTGAACTGCAGCAGCCCCTGAGGCAAGGCCCCCTCCCAGCGTAGGGGCTGCAGGCAGAGTGGGGAGGCCATGCGCCACCTTGGAATAAAAAAGGAAAAAAGCGGGGCCGGCTGAGTGGCTCAGTTGGTTAAGAGCTCGCTCAAGAGTTTGAGCTCTGAGCAACAGAGGTTCGAGTCTAGCCCGAGCTGAGCAGCCGCTGAGCTGCCAACAGGTGGCAGGATGGCTCAGCTAAAAATAAATAAATAAAAAAGGAAAAAAGCTGCGATGATTATGATTCTTTACCCAGGAGAAGAGAAGGCTGAAGGAAAGGCGGTGGGAGAGTGGAAGAACCCAACCCCCACACAAGGTCACGGTCAACCTCTCCCAGGGGTGGGAGCTCACTGCCTGATCCACAGTAGGTGCGCAGGGCGTTGGTGTGTTTGGTGCGTTGTTGATACTGGTGAGATTTGTGAAGTCCTTCCCCAGATTCAAGCTCCTCCTGAGAGGTGCGGCCCCTCCAGCCTCCCTTAGGGGAAGCAGAGTGCCTCCTGCTTCATATCCCCTGCTCCCCAAGCTTGCAAGTGCACACCACCTTCCCCCCTGCAGGTGTCACGGAGCCAGCTCCGTGCCGTCACAGGGAAGAAGGGGCTTAATGGCAGGAAACAAGGCCAGGAGCACAGAGCCCGGTACCTATCTGGAGTATAAGACTATTAAAGATTGAATGTCCCAGGGAAGTGAGAGGCAGAGCTGACTGGCTGCAGAAGGGCAGGGCAGAGGGGGCCGACTGGCAACCCAGGTCCTCAAGGTGGGGTCATTGAGGACATGTGGCCCAGGTCCCAGCCTGATCCCATACAGAAGACCCCCAGACTCAGACACCTCATGTCCTTCTTCAGGTACCTGCTGCAGAGGATCTCTTCACCACATCCTTAGCTTCCAGGAGAATAAATAAGGGTCTGAATAGAGCAACCTCACCCTCTGCATTGGCTTCCTTCAAATATCTGCTTCTCAAAGACCCAGTCTCCAAAAGGCATGGCCTGCCAGGGCCTTGTCGGCTCCTGAGATGCTTGGCATTCGGCCAAAGCTGGGTATCCATGCTCAGGGCCCAGTTCCTGCAAGGCAGTGGCTGCCTGGCCCCAGGCTCTCCCCAGGGATCCCTGTGATCTCCAGAGGTCACCTGCAGGGCCCAGAAAACACAGCTGGCCCTGCTCTCAACGATGGTGGCTTCCAGGGCATAAAGCCTTAGCTCAAAGAAGCCTGAAACTACACAGGCTTTTCCAGAGAGGTGAGGCAGGCTGCCCCACTGTGTGGGGAAACTGACCAACCAGGCAGAGGTTGGCCCTACAGGCCTCTGCCCAGGACACCAAATCACCGGATGTATTCATTGCCTGGAGAATTACTTAATACTCAATGTGTTGCTCATCTTTTACGCTCCATCCCACAGCCTGTCAGCCCAGCACATGTGGTGCAATGCCAGGGCCAGATTCAGCTTTCTTCCCTGGGCTCCTGTGCCAAGCGAGCTGCTCTAAGCCATCTGGGGCTTTCCCAATTGACAAGGAGCTAACATCCCAGGACCAACCTCCACCAACAGGGGCTGGAGCTAGCAGACCAATCCCACACCCTGAGGCTCAGTCTACGGGTTCCTGAGGCTCTCAGGTGATGCTGAGCCCCAGCTGCACACACGGTAACCAGCTCATAACGCACCCCTGAACTGGCCCAGCCTCCTCCGTTTCTTCTTCCCAGTGCCCTACCGCTGTCCCCATGCTTCAGTTCCCGATGCGCATCCCTGCACCCAAGCCCCTACCCCAACCTCCGCTTTGGAGAAAGCCCAGGTAATGACGCAAGTTTACTTCCTCAGTAACTGTACTCGGTGACGGCGAGCAGTACCCCAGCTCCCCTGGTGGGATCTCCCTCCCACAGCTCAGACTCCCCGGCTTCCCAGATGTCCTGAAGAGTCTCCCTGAGTCCCAAAGGCAACGGGGAAACCTGCCCCTCTCCCCCAGCGCACTGCCTGCACTGCAGTCTTCCTGCCAGAGTCCTGATAACACGTGTGCCTGAGTGTACCCACCATCGTACAGCTTATGTCCCCCCCCTACACACACACACACTCCCCCCGATAGTTTGGGCCCCTGCCCAGCTGTCACTTCCCCTGGGGTTGGGCCCTATCCCCACTGCAGAAGTTAAGTGACTTCAGTTCCAGGAGGTGCCTTACCCACAGTCTCCCCTGGGCCCTTGCACATGCTGTTCCCTCTGCCTGGAATGCTCTCCCCCGTTGCCCACACCACCTGTGAAACCTTGCCTTGGCTTAGATATCACCTCACCAAGGAAGCTTTCCTGGACCCCTCCCTGCCAAGATGGTGCCCAGCACTCCTCTGTGGCAGCACCAGTCCCACTGCCTTATAATTATATCTTAATTTGTCTATCTTCCCGCCAGGCTAGGATGCACTCGCCCTGTTCTCAGCTGTGCCTCCACCACCCAGCACGATGCCCAGCACCTCCCGTGTGGGATACAATGAGTGAGTGAGTGAGTGAATGGATTGCTGCTCCCACGCCCTCTCCTTGGAGGCATTCTCCCACTCAGGGATGTAGGTCAAATCCCAGCCCTCACCCTGGGGCATCACGACAGCTCCCACCCTCCGGCTAAGGTCCCCAGCTGAGTCCACTGAGCATCGCTTTCAGGATCATTCCTGAACTGACCGCACCTGAACCTTTCTGCAGCCTTGTCATGGGGGGAAACGTATAAAAATAGGAAGTGGTTCCCCTGGCAACCACCACAGCAGATGGTCACCAGCATAGACAGTCTCAGAAAGCCTTGAGGTTTGGAGGAAAGGAAACCCCGCCCCAGCTGATAATGATTCCACCTGGGCCCAGCGGGGGGCTCTCTAAGCTGCCTCTCCTCTCATGGCTTCCTGGGGACCAGCTGTTCTGAGGCCTGCCCAGACTATGTGTCCCTGTCATCCCCTGCATTGCTACCCCTTGTCCCATCCTGTGGGGTCGCTGAGATCCTCCTGTAGCCGCCATCCTTCCTGTCCAGGGCCTCGCTTCAGAGGCTGCCAGCCGGAGACTCAGTCTTGCTGCCAGAGGCCTATTATCAGGTGTGCCATTGTGCCGAGCCTGTCCCAGGCCTCAGCTGGACTGTCTGGGCCTTTGCCCAGGTCTTCAGTGCCCCTGGCTCCGGACCTTTCCCTCCCGATCAGCCAGGCCCACAGCCTTGTCCTTGCCAACCCTCCCCCACGGCTCAGTCTAGGCCCTGCCTGAGGCCCTGCTCCTGTCACCACCCCAGTTCCCCTCTAGGATGAGTGGAGGGCTGGGGGCTCCCATAAATGGAGGTTCTGTGGGCCTCTGAGGAGTGGGAGTCCCAACAGAGGGTGCTGGGAGAGGAGAACTGAAAAGCATTGCCGAAGGGAGAAGCCACAATGAACTGCAGACCATCTGAGGAAAACCGGGCTCTTAGAACCAAGAGAAGAAAAAACCAGCAGCCGAGAGGCAAACGTCGGAGGCAGAGCCTGGAGTGTGGCCTTCAGGTGTCAGACAGTGGAAGCCCAAGGTCTCTAGAGGGGGTTGGTGGGTGTGGCCCTATTTGGAGCTGGCCCTGGTCACTCATGCTTTTCGCTGTCTTCTGTTCGTGAGTGAGACTTTGGCTTCGCTCTCATCCCCACATCCTGGGGGATTGAGTTTGCTGTATCCTCTTGGCTGTGGGCACTTCTGCGGGCAAGCCCACCCTGTGCTCACCCCTGCCCCCTGAGCCCCGCGTCCTGCCTCCTCTCCCCACTCTTCCCGTTAGTAGGTGTTGCTGAGGCCCAGAGGGCCCCTTGTCCACATCCACGGCTGTGTCGAGGACGATTATAATCTCCATTGAGCTAGGCATGAGCCACGTGCAGGCACTCAGTATTTGCTCCTTCATTTGATCCTCTGCAAGGAGGTACTAACATTTTGCAGATGACAAACTGGGTCTCAGGAAGGATAAGTAACTTGCCAGGGAGACCACACCTCTGGCAATGAACAGGTCCGAGATCTGGGATCCAGCGCAAGTCTTACTTCATCCTGTGTCCTTTCCAGTCTGCCTCATGCCCGGAGAGCCAGCCCGCTAGGGGAAGCCCACCCCAGGGCAGGTGGAATTAGGACGCAGCGTCAGCCAGAGGGAGGCGGTGTGATCCAGACCCATCTGTGTGAGTTCACAGCCTGATGGTGGCAGCTGCAAAACACCCCGAAGACAGGAGAGGCTTACAATGGCTGCCGGGCCAGTGCTGCCCACCTAGATGACAGCTGACAGTGGCTAGGGGCTGCTTGGGCCCATCTCCCCCAAATTCCTGGTGCTACTGCCGAGGGCCCACAGGTTAGGATTTGACCTCAGCACTGAGCAATCTTTCACCACCTGGATCCCTGAAGTACATCTGTTGCCTTCCTGTCTGAGCTCTCTCACTTCCCCTTAACCATCAGCCATAACCCTTTCTCCCACCAGTCCCTCAAAACTCAATTTGTTTCCTTTCCACAATTTACTAATTACACCAGATTTCCCATAGTCATCCACTAACCAACCAAGTGCATGCTGCATGCCTACTAAGTATCCAGCACTGTGCTAGGTTTTGGAGGTGGGGTGGGGTGAGAGGAAGGAGCCAGGAAAATAAACACGGAAAAACAAATGCAAGAACTGTCCCTGCCCTTAAGGATTCCCAAGGAGGAGGGCAGTGGGCTGAGTTGCAAAGTGGTTTCCCCAGGACCAAGAGCTGATGACCTGCAGGGTCCCCAGCCACAGGGGCATGAGGGTGCTGAAGGGTGTTGGGGTTTTCATGGAAACTTCTGACGGGTTCCAGCCCACCAGCAACCACTTGCATGGGGTGATAGTGCCCCCTGGTGGTTGGTGCATGGAACTCTCCAGCAGCTGTTTAGTAAAGCCCAGAGGATTAAGCTCCCCTAAGAACTTCTATTTTTGGTTCCCAATAGTTCCATAATGAAATGCTAACAGGAGCTGCCAGAGGGCTTCTGAAAGGACCCAAAAGCTGCACTGCTGAACTCCCACGTCCTCCAGTTCTCTGGACTCCAAGGGTCGAATCCACTCTTTGGTCTCAGGTGCAGTTCTATCTTCCACATGGTTTGATGAAAGGGTCCCGGGGCAGTGGCCACATGTTCTCTTCGCCAAGCTCCAAGAATGGCCTCAGGGGGAAGGCTGTGCGCACAGTCAGAGTGACGTGTTGGAAAGAACACTGGATCCAGGATCAGGAGGCTTGGATGCGCGCCCCACGTCAGCCACTAACTCGTGGTGAGATAATAATTACAATAATAGCTACATTTATTCAGTATTTACTCTGAGTCAGGCATTACACCAAGAGCTTTACTTACATTGTTGACTTTGATCCGCATAACAAACCTCTGAGGTCGGGATGGTTATTATTTCCATTTTACAGGTGAGAAATCGAGGCACAGACAGGTTAAGTAACTTCCCCAGTTCACACGGAGCCGGGACGGAAGCTTGAGTTTCTGGAGCCTCGCTATGGCCACATTGAATTGTGGACCTCAAAGGATCAGAAACTAGGGGTAGGGCCCACAAACTGGTGTTTCTAAAGGTTCCCCAGGGGACTGTGCTGTGCAGCCATCTTTGGATGGCTCTAGTATTCAATGCGGGTGATGCCTTCTGAGGGTCAGGAGGTGAAGCTGTGACGAGGGAGAGCCTGGGGTAGGTCCTAGTCCACATTGGTGCGCAGGACCACAGTGCAGCAGAAACACCAGGGAGGGCAGACACTTCTCCTGCCTGCCGTCCTGGAAATGGTTTGTAGGTGAGGAGAGAGCAAGTGCCTTCCACAACATTCTTCTCAGAGTTTGTTAC
>NW_017731372.1:6246004-6308669 GCF_001890085.2 Hipposideros armiger | reverse complement strand
AGGGCAGTGTCACTGGCCCTCATATGTGGGATCCGAACCGGGGCCCTCTGGCATCCCAAGCGAGTTCTTAACCATCGCGCCACTCGGCCGGCCCCAAAGTGGTGACATTTAAATGGAGGCCAGAAGAATGTTTTTGGTCTGTTACTGGGAAGGGAGTTCCATTGTTTCCTATATGCTGAGCAATTTAGTGCACAGCTTGCTTTTCTGAGCTGCTAGGAGTCTCCTCCAGGGCAGCGGGGCGGGAACTGTCTGCGTGTCCCCCTGCAAATGCCCAGATGGCCCTCTAGAATGGAGAGTTTTGAGCTTCCTTTTGACGGTTCAGAATCAGTGAAGTCCCCGCCAGTCAGGGCCCTGAGGTTTGCTACTTAGCTCTACACCCGAGGGGCAGGCCCCACAATCCAGTTGGCTTGTAGTCTTGCACACGCACGTGTGTGTTTGTATGTGTGTATCCATGTGTGTATATGTGTGTATGGGTGTGCCTGTGTATATCTCTGTGTGTATCTCTGTGTCTGTGTATCTCTGTGTGTATGCATGTATGTATCTGTGTATGTATGTATCTCTGTGTGTATCTGTGTATGTGTATGTATGTGTGTATATCTGTGTGTGTGTGTATATCTGTGTATGTGTGTGTCTGTGTGTGTATCTGTGTGTATGTAACTGTATGTGTGTGTCTGTGTGTGTCTATACGTGCGTCTGTGTGTGTGTGCGCACACATGTGCACTAGAGCAGGCTCCAGCTCGAGCTCATGGGTGTGCTAGCCTTCCTTCCCACCTCCCTTCTGTGGTTCTGGGCTGAGACTGGGCAAACTACTTTTGGGTTTGCCAGCTGCTCCGTTAGACTCGGCCAGTAGGAGGCGCTAGAAGAGGCCTGGGAAGCTGGAGGGAGAGACCTGCTCCTTCGGTCTCCCTCCCGCTAGGAGCAGCACAGGCAGCGCTGCTCCGTCCCAGCAGCAACAGCTCCTTCCCACAGCGGCAGCTAAATCCACTTTGCAGGTTTCCAACACTAGTAATACGAATCGTGGCCCCTCGCCCACACCAGAGATGCCAACAGCAGCTGGCAGGTGCCCCCACCTCAGGTGTCCGGGTCCCACCCTGTTCAGGTCTCTCCCCTGTTTGGAAGTTTTAATCATTCCAAACGCTTCTCTTTTTGGCCTCACTCGTCCTGGGGTGGTGGCGCCTCCTGCAGTTGCCACCTCCGCATACATTTTCAGTGTTCTCTGACATTAGTGTCAGGTGGCCCAAGGGCCCAGGGGAAACCAAAAGCCATTTTTTTCTAACCTCGCAGGTGGATGGTTACTGCTCTACCCTGAGAAAGAGCCAGTTTGTCCTTGGGGAGGTCAATGGGCACACCTCTTCCACCAGGCCGGCATCACTGCAGTGAGGCCCCCCAAAATCCACCGGATTCCAGTTCATGGAGAATGCTGCCCTGCCAGGGGGCACTTCTGAAAGGACTGATACAAAACACCCTTGTGTTCGTCAAGCTATTTTTGCACCTTTTCAACATCTTTCATAGCTACCATCTCAGTTGATTCTCAAACACCTAAGGCCCCTATCCACCCAGCCATGCAAGCCTGGGGTAAAAAATGGCCACATGAACAGCAGCTAATAGTCTTTCTGGGGCTTTGTGCCTGCCTAGGACCCTGGGTTTCACCTCTGGGGTTGTCCCAGGGGGCATCCTACCTGAGCTCGGGAGCTGGGTCCTTGCCTCTCAGCTTTGACTCTGTGAGGTGACATCTGCAGCAGCTGCCCTCAGTGCCCCCAAAGCTTCAGAAGGTGCGACATCAGGGGGCAGGGGAGGGACAAGGTGGATGGGATGTTCCCTGTGCAGGTACCAGTTCCCACAGAGTGAGCCAGACAGCCATGGTCCAGGGTGCCCTCCCTTGAGGGGATACGTCCTGCCTCTGCCCAGGGCCACATGTCAACTCCGGCGCTGGTGGCCTTGAGCTCCGTGGGTCTCACCAAGATTGTTGGGCAAGCAGCCTTCCTCAGGCACCAGCCCTCAGGGGCCAGGCTAGAGGCTGACCTGTGTGGCCAACATCCAGTGGTCCCCCAAGCTGCCCCTCCTCCTTTCTGACCCCAAGAATGTGCTCATCACTCTTGGCCTAGACCATCTACCTTTTATTGTGAGACAAGTTCTTTCTCAAAAGATGCCAGTGGACTCCTGGCATCTCAGACCACAAGACATACCCAAATGTCAGAGCAAAACCCCACCATGCACGGGTGTTATTACCTTCATGTTATGGATGGGGAGACGGAGGCCCTGAATGTTCGATGACTTGCCTGAGGTCACACAGCCTTCAGATCCCTAACACTTAGTCAGTCTCACGTTCATTTCACCACATCATGCTACACATCACCTCCCAGTTATGCGAGAAGATTGTAGTTTCAAGATGGCCACCTTGACTGTCCAGGCCCAGCAGGTCTAACCTGGGTGCTTTGAGGTATCTCGTGGCCCCGACCCAGGCCCTACATCAGAATCACCTGTGGAGCCTTGAAAAACACAGATGGCAGAGCCCACGCCCAGGAGAGCCTGATAAGCTGAACCCAGGTGGGCCCAGGAATACACCTATATGTTGATTCTCATTATTTGTGGTAGCCATGTTCCATAAACTCTCCGGGAACACCGAATTGGCAAGTGTTGAACTTTTGCCCTCTGGGAAATACAGGGGTAACGTCCTGCTAGCCTCTGGACACAAACTTTTCATCAATTGATCGATACCTAACCTTGTTCTGTGTGTGTTTCTGTTTAAAGACATTTTATCGAATACATATTATTGATTCAATAACGCTGATCTCACGGCCCATAGCACTGTAACGCGTGCCTGCACCAACCTTACTCAACACTCATCTTTTCTCCGTAAGGCACATCACAGCCTTCTCGTGTGTAGCAACACGAGGCAGCCCTTCAGCACCACCCTTGTGAAATCACCAACAAAAAGCACAGAAATTTGAAAAGCACGGCACTAACTAGACTGTGAAGAGGATACTTGTTCCCAATATAGGAGCTGAAACCAGAAGGCAGAGCGTCGCCTTGTGACCTTAGCTGGGACTCTCCGCTCAGCAACTCAAATTTTCGCTGCCCCGTATATGTCTGTAAAAGACCATGAAAGATCCCCGAGTATTGGTTTGGGAGTAACAAGTTTTAGTGGGTAGGTAATTTGCAAATAGGAACTCCAAGAATAGTGATGATCGATTGTGTTTTCAAAGCTCTGTCTGCCCAGCAATGTACTGGGTCTTATGGGCCCTGGCAGCAGAAGTCGGGAGGGTGATGGCAGGTGCCGAGGACAGGGACGAGAAAGCTGTTCTGGAGGCTTGGGGGAGCCTCTGGGGGTGGTGCCCATGGAGGGCCTCAAAGACAGCACCGCAGCCACCGTGGGTTCTGGGCTACGAATTCTGCCCTCCTTTCAGCATCCAAGTTACCACCATTTCTGGGCGTCCATGCATCCGCGGGCTGGGGGTTCAGGATTCAGAATTTGGTTTCCCCACAAAATCAAGTGGGGTGGGTTGGTTCTCAGCTTGGGTCACAGAGGCCCATTTCACACCTAGTTAGACAAAGTGGTGGCATTGTGGGGCCCAGGCCCAAGACCTTGTCACAACTGCACACCCCTACCCCAGCAAGCCTCCGCGCAGGGCTCAGGGCTTCAGAATGTGAGAACAAGGATCCCTTCTGCCCTCCCTGGGACCCTGACCTGACCTGAAAGGGGGTGAGGGCAGTGTGCTGGGAAGGCAGTGGGAGCGGTCTGTCTTTTTTAGGTGGGGTGACAGTCAGGGGCAGTGTTTTCAGTGGGGAGGGGTGCAGGCATCTGGGTATGAGGCCAGAAGGGGGGAGTGGCGTATGAGGACAGGCCAGGGAACGGGTGTTCTGCACCCACAAGCCACCCTCCACTTTCTGCCTACGCTGTCATGGACATCCTCCAAGGTCATGGGCATGGGCTGGGGGAGCCCCCAGCAGCTCTGCAGAATTTCACAGTGTTTAAAGGGGTGGGGGAGTTTAGCCGGGCTGTGTTAGACCTGAAGCTGAGGCCAAAGTCTGCACGGCCTTGTTAGCTCTCACCTCTGGGCCAGGCCCCAGGTCTGTTGGGAGGTCCTTCTGCCGCCCTAGAGCTGACACATGACTGCACACCCTACCTCTGTCTCGTTGTTTGCCCATTCCTCTCAAGTCCAGCCAAAGGAGCAGCAGTCGATAGGGTGGGGCCCAGAAGATACAGACGACCAATAAATACGTAACCTTTTACATGAGAGCGAAGCTTTCCTAACACATATTTTTTCTGCAAGGCATGTCACAGCCTTCTTGCACTTAGGAGCACCCCTGATGTGACCTGACCCCCCTCGCTTGCCACCTGACAGCAAAGAGTGGAGGCCTGACCCAGCCTGTCCTGAAAGGTGGTAAACAGAGTTCACAGTTACACCTTGGAGCTCCAGGAAGCTCTGAGCCTCGGGCTCAGAGGAGGATGTGGGTCCGTAGGTCCGGTCCCATCAGGCAGTGCTGGGGAGTGGCCTCAGGCGGTTGATGGCTCCCGGGTAGACAAGGGCTTTCTCGCACAGGGAAGGAATGAGGTGTGAAGGTTAGCAGCGCCACCCCCCCCTCTAAGCGCCCCCCCAGCTGAGCCCCAGGGAAGGGGGTCCTGAGAGAGCTTTGCATTCCAGCCCTGAGAGTCACCCACCTGGGCCTGTCCTCACAGGATGATCAGGGTCCTGCCCACCTTCCTCGTTCACAAGGCTCCCAGCTATGCAGGGAGGTGGGAGGGGAGGTGACTGCTGTAAGAAGCTCTAGTCACTGGGTTATTGCGGCTCCAGGGAGGGTCAGAAGGTCAGGAGGTGCGGCTCTTACTCAGAACCTGTCAGGAGCTGTGACGCAGGACAGGAAGCTCCTTGAACTCATCTGTCCAAAAATTCATCTCACTGTCTCTTTTAAAGGGTGTAATGGTTACAAGCTTGGAACAGTTTATTCAGTCAAACTATTCAATTAAAAAAAGACAACTTCATCAATGATTGTGTTGTTTTTTTTCTTTTCCTCCCTCAAGGATGAGATTATTCAGCTAAACAGATCCATTCCTTCCCTCCCTGCCTTTCTCCTTTCCTCCTTGCATTCAAACTTCATTTATTGAACATTTATTATGTTCCAGGGGTTGGGTACAAGGTGGCTCCTCCCCCAAATTGATGCCTTTGTTTGTGGGTCCCCTCTGGCTGGCTGTCTGGCCCCCCCACTGACCCCCTCACGCACCCCAACAGAAACCACCACCTCAGGGAACACCTGCTTGAGGCACCTGCCGCCCCACCCTGGGCACCAAGCCCTGGCTGAGGCGTATGACCTTCCTTCCTGGTAGCAGGGACGGCCTCAGGCATCTCCCTTTCTCACTCCACGCCTCTCCCTTGAGGACTTCCAGGTTGACATGTCTGAGCTCCCCGCACCCGCCCCCCATCCGCTGCCTTTACTCCAGCTGCCCACTCCCCAAGGTGTGTTGCTCTGCACAGCTGGAGGCATCTGGATTTGCTTATATGGGATTTCTTTTTTGGACTGGCTAGTGAGTCCGCACGCGTGTCTGTGTGTGTGTGTGTGTGTGTGTACCCTCACACTCTCCCCATCAGACTAGGAGCTCCCCAATTGCAGGGATCATTTCTCCTCTTCCTCCCTCTGGACACTTGATCTATGGTCCTGACCAGCCGTCCTGGAGTTCCTTGGGGATGGACACTGGGGCTCCGGGCAGGATTTCTAGGGGAGAAGAATCAGAAAGCTGTCCCTGGCCCCTTAGTCCCTGGCATCCTGCTAGCACAGCCTGGCAAACTGAGGGACGCCGCCCCAAATGGAGTTTCTGGGACTCTGGCTAGCAGAGTGGGGGGTACTGGGCCAAGACAGACACGACTCCCCCAAGGCAGGGAGAGCTCCACCTGGAGGACTTTGGGATGGTTTATAAAAACAGTGCAATGAAGTGACATGGGGTTCCGTGCAGGTGGCCACAGGGCCTGGGAGGGAGGGGTTGCCTGCCTAGGTCAAGGCTGGGGCTGGTGGTGTTGGCGGAAGCAGGGCCCAGCCTGACCACACCTCAGTCAGTTTTAGGTTTTTGCCCCAGATGTATTGAGCTGCTAGGTCTGCTTGCATTTGAAGAATGTGCTTCTGTGGCCTCAGGGATGAACACACCTTCAGCCTGTCCTAAGCCTACAGCTTTCCTCTGTTCAAATCCTCCAGGTCGTTAACCAGGGGCCCTGGGTGGAGGGCGGTGCTGCAGTGACCATGTCACCACAGGATTCCAGCCCCAAGGCCGCTGCCTGTTGTTAGTCAGAGGCGGCAGTGCCCAGGGCTGCTCAGGGCCGTTCACGGTGGTAAGTCTCGTGAGAGCCAAATCGGGAGGGTGGGGGGACAAGGGACCAGTGCTTCCCTGGCTCTCAGACAAGGGGGTGTTGGGGATCCCAGCTGTGTGACAAACACCAGGAAGTCCTGCCTCCAGAAGGAAAGAGCCCTTGCCTAGGAGCCCGAAGACACGCCTCTGGTTCTGGTGCCCACACCAGCATGAGACCCTGGGAACCCTAGGGAAGTGACCCTGTTTCCTAACCTGGGCCCGGCCTTCCTTGTGGGGTTACCCTGGGGAGTGCAGTGTGCTTTGAAAACTGTCAAGTGCTGTTCACATGCAAGGTGCTGCCGTGGCTCTGGGCACTGTCCCCAGGTGAGAATAAGGGCGTTTGGGGTAGCTCCTGGGCTGGTGCTTCTGAGCCCAGCTTGACAGGAACTGCAACTTGACAGCTCCGTCATGGGCAGGGGTTCGTTTGGGAGGTCACAGCCAGACCCACCTCCTGGGGCTTTTAGGGGTTTTGTCAGGAATGAAGTGAGTATCCCCGGGCACCCTGAGCTGGCACCAGTGGCTCTGGGGACAGCAGGGCTTTTCTGTTGGGCATAACATTGGCCTTTCAGAGTCACCCCCAGGACACAGACCTCTTTATTTTCACCCTTCAGCCAGTGGGGCTAACCTGCCTACCCCAGTCCCAGGCAGGTACAAGACCCAGCCTTCGTCCCACGTGAAGTGGAGCAAGAAGTGGCCTCCGTGGCCCGGGACGGTCAGCTGAGTGGGAGTGCGGGAAGATGGGACGTTTGGACACAGGAGAAGCTCACGTGAGCAGTGGGGTAGGAAATGTTCCCTGAGAGATGGGCAAAAAGCAGGTGGCAGATCCGCAGCTGCACACGGCAGTTAGTGACTGACAAAGGAATGTGAAAGAACAGGTTTGCAGGTCCCAGGAGGGGAGCTGTGGACGTGCTGTCCCTTTGTAGCCTGTTCCTCCTCCCATCCCACCCTACACCCTCACCTGTCCGCCCAGGGAAGGCCTGTCAACATTACAAAGCAGCAGGGCCCAGGGGGGCAGTGAGTCCCAGGCTGCCCTGATCATCAGGTCTCAGAGGTCATCCCTCCTTGGAGAAACAATGCCAGCAAGAAATATACAAAGAAAAGGAAGCTTCTCCTCCCTCTCCACCAGTGAGTGGCCTCTGGCCCCCTGTGAGCCAGGCCCAGTAAAATAATTCCTAACTTGGGAAGGCCAAGGATGTTTATTTACATGTCCTTCTACCTGTGGGTGTGGGCGTTGTCACACTGCATTTCCCCGTGACAGTCCCCAACTCTAACTCCAAGCATGTAAAACAACAGACGCAGGCCTTGCTTTTCCACAAGTGTGGGCATCCGACTGAAATGACCCAAAGGAAAGGTAATCCCAAGCCCGTTCTCTTCAACGCGGGCTGCACGGTTTAGTTTATAAGGTACTGTTGGCTGCAGAGCTCGCTTTCTAGATGTGCCTGGATTCTGATGAAATGGAGTCCAATATGGATTAACTGAGCTCAAACCAAGCAGTAGAGTTGGGTGGGCAACCTGAACCCAGAGGTGGCTTTCTGTGGGGGAGGGGCATTGGTGGGAAGCTGGAAAGAGGACTCTGCAGCATGAAATAACTTGAAAGGCAAAAAGCCAAACTGTCCCCAGGAGTCTGTCCCCCTGCCAGGAATCGCTTTCTTTGTGTTAATAAGAACCAGTGAGATGCCAGGTCTGCCCTGGCCGTACAACCTAGAAGAAGATGCTTGCACTGCTCTCCACCTGCCCCACCCCCACCCCAGCTCACCCCATCCTTCCCAGCCTTGCTCTGGGTCCTGGGAGGCTGGCCTGAAGTGCATCAGTGAGCTTCCCCCACCTCTGGCTTCAGATGGATGACAGGACAGTGCGGTCCCAGTGTCCATAGCCCTGACTCCCTCCCTATAGGGCTGCGGTGTGGCAGTGGCTGCTTCCCCTCCCACACACACCCACACACCCACACACCCTCTCACAGGCAGCTTTCTCCCACGGCAACAACACACCCAGATCCTGGAAACTGCCCCTTTCTTCCTCCCATCAGGCCAGGGTGGCAGCACCAGCCCTTGTGGGTTCCCTGATTCTGCCCACACTTCTGTACACAGGCTTTTCATCAAGCCCTCCAGCCCGTTTTCTGTGTGCTTCTGTTCTTGCCAGAACTGCCTGAAACAGTGCTGAAAGAGCTGAGATTTAGCTTCCCCGTCCTTACGTTGGGGACGATAACGACATCTATCTTACCCATCTCTGTGACGCCGGGGCTGGTCTTCTAGGATGCACTCCCTTTTGGGGTAGAATGGCTCTCAGTGACCCCTGTGTTAGGCTGGGGAGGCATACAGCTGAGGGTAACAAGGGAATCGACAGGAAGGCTCCTCTCAGTGTTTCCCAGGGCAGGTCATGCTGCTGGGGTCAGAGATTGGCCATGGGGTGCAAAGCTCGTAAGCGTGCTGCTTGGGACTCTGCTCAGAGGACCTGTTGGGCGGGGTGGCTGTGTTCTAGGATAGGACAGGCGGGTCTAGGCTGTGGTCCAGCCAGGCTGGGAGGACCCAGCATGCCCATCCCACGGGAGCCCTGGTCTTGCCGCCCTCTGAACATGACTCCCAGCCCTCCTGAACTAGAGTGTGACAGAATAATGACACCCCCCCCCCCAAAGGTGGGCCCATCCTGATCCCTGGAACCTATGAATATGGCAAAAGGGATTTCGCAGATGTGCTTAAGGTAAGGATCTTGAGATAGGGAGATTATCCTGGGTTATCACAAGGGTCCTTGTAACAGCGAGGCAGGAGGGTCAGAGATGGTAGGAAAAGTGAGACAGAAGCCGGGCTGGAGTCCTGTAAGGAAGGAACGCAGGCGGCCTCCAGAAACTCAAGGAGGCAAGCGCGCGTGTTCTCCCCAGAAGGAATGCAGTCCTGTAGACACAGTGAGACTCCTTTTGGAGACCTGGCCTCCAGAATTGTAAGATCATAAAGTGGTATTGTTTTAAGCCGCCACGTTTATGGTAATGTGTTACAGCAGCCACAGGAAACTAATACACAGGGCAAGGTCCAGGTCCCAGAGAAGTGGAGATTCTAACAAATTCTGAGCTCTGGACTCAGTTCCAGAAGCAGCTGCCCGCCGGGGACCTGACTGTACCTTCCCAGTGCTTCAGTGTCCTCACTTTGGTCTAGGAGGCACACGTATTTTATCCCAGGTGACATGCTGACACCAAATTACATCTTATCTCGAGAATCTCAAACATCAGTCTCAGTAGGAGCCACAGTAACTTGGTAATTTGACCAGATGGGAGGGTGCAAGGCAATGGGGAGTGGTGGGGCCTGTGGCAAACTAGAGAATACATGCTTGGCTTCACATCAACTCTGAGTAACAGGAGCAATAAATCCAGCCAAGCAAAATCAATGTCTAATCTATGCGGCTTGTGGACTGGGAGTTTGTGATCCCATATTTACCTGCTAGTTTCTGGCTGACCCCAGAGGGCGCTGGTCCATGGGTAAAGCATAGCACTGGTTGTGGTGAGGGCATCTCAACCCTGGCTGCCCCTTGGAGTCACCGTCCACACCCTCACTCAGATCGCCACTGCTCCTGGCCTGTGTGTTTTCTAATAGGGGATTTTGAAAAAGAGCCAGGCGAGTACCATTGGGCCTGCTGGCCAGCCAGCTCTGCCCCGCCTCCTTCATCCTTCGCACCTACACAAAACTCTCAAAGTCCACCCGGGGGACCTGGTCCCATTAACCCTGGCCACAACTCTCCCTCTCCAACAAGGGAGGCCTTTGTGTAGAACCACAATGAAGTCAAGCTCTAGCCAATTCAATTGTCTGGGGGTGGGGGTGCAGAGGATTCGGGAAAAAAGGACACTGTCCCAGAAAATGATGAGGACACAGATGTCATGGAAAAGATCACAGGCTTTGGAGTCAGACAGGCCTGGGTGAGTCACTATTTCACCACTTAACAGCTGTGTGACTTTGGACAACATACTTAACCTCTCTGAGCCTCAATTTTCCCATCTTTATTATAGGGATTATAATCCTTTCTTTGCATTGTTGCTGTGAGGATTAAACCACATAATGTATGTGAAGGGCAGTGCCTGGCCTATGGGAGGGGTTCTGTGCAGATGCTGGAATTGATGACTTGGGTTAGAATTCTCTTTAATGGTTACACGACCTTGGGTAAGTTATTTGATGTTTCTGTACAGAATTTTCTCATCCGCAAATGGGTTCACTGATGTTCTCAGAGGGATGTTGGGAGGGTGAAGTGGGATAGCACACGTCAGGGACTTAGACCATGCCTGGACTTGGGAGGGACCCAAGGAGCATGTTAATTATTTATTAGGTCCATTCTGGCGTGTCTCCTCTACTTGTGGGCTCTGGGGTGTGTTTCTGGTGTGTGGAGTGAAGTCAGAGCCTGCCTCCTAGTTTTCAGGAGAGGCTGACCAAGCCACCCCATAGCTATCTACCTACTTCTCTCCCCTAATTCCCCCAACCTGAGTCTTCCACTCTTCCACCTTCTCTGTCTCCAGTCACTGTCTGCTATCTCCCCAGATACCTCTCTGGCAGTTCCTGGCAGCCCCAGACCCTGGGGAGCACACTGCTGGGCTCCATGGTGTGCCTGGGCGGGGCCTGGGGCTGCCCTCGGTCTGAGAAGCCCCATTAGTCACTGGAGAAGGTGAGCATTGCACTGCCCTCGTTCCGGATGAATCATTTCCCATGCCGTGCTGCTATCTAGGCTCCCAACAGAAGCCCTGTGTGCTGCCTCTGTGTGCATTGTTTCTTTCCATTCCATGATTCAGAAAATGCCAGCCACCATGTGATGCCCTCATCCTCTGCCAAGTAACTGAGTGCAAAGCTTTGCTGGAAAGCCCTCGAAGGATGCGGAGGGCAGCTATGATTGCCAGAAAGTGGACTGAGCCACCAGAACTGGAGGTTGGAACCCATAAAACCATCATCAGAAAGAGTATTGGGTGGGGGGTGGGGGTGCAGGTATTATGAGACCAGAGACTGGTCCATTAGTGGGGGCAGGGCCCGAGCACGGCCGCATACAGGTTTCCACCCACCTCACTCCCCAAAAATAATGCGATTATTTTATCTGATTATAAATGTATACCTTGCTTATGCAAAAATCCTGATCAATACAGCAAACTACAAAAAAAGAAAGGACATATCTCCCATATGCCACCACCAGATGCTATTTTAAGCCATCAAGACACTTTTCCATGCCTTTAGGCTCAGAACTGCCAGGTTCTGGTCCACTGACCTGTGGGCTGAAGCCCAGGTCTGATCCTGGCTCCTGCCCCCGTCCTGGGACACTACGCCTCAAACGCCACAGGAGATGGGCCACGTCTGGGCTCCAGCATCTGGGGCCTAGTCCCAACCTGGCACTAGCTAGCCGGGTGCCTTTAGGCAAATCACTCTGAGTCTTATTTTTCTATTCAGTTAAAAGTGGGATAATAACTGGGATGATTTGTTGAGAGGATGAAACGCATGGGGGGAAATTAAAACTGCAAACCTACAACACCTCTTCAAATGGAAAGGAGGTGCTGGCAACCCCAGGAGTGTACTGAACCCAGATCCCTGCTCCACAACTGAACTTCACCCCAAGGCCTTCCCCAAACACCCCCAGAATCTGCTCAGAGCACAGAGGTCACTGGCTGGGGCCCCCCAGTCATGGCAGCACCACACCTGGACACTGGCTGACTACGTACCAAGGCGGCAGGCACCTGGTTCAGAAAAATGCAAAGCCCTGTTTTGTCTCCAGTTTTGAACCAAGACAGCACCCTTCCCTCCTCGCCCGTGCAGACCCTCAGTCTCGCCAGGGCTGGAGTAAATCCCAGTGCCGCCCCTGCTCGTGAGCCTTCTCTGATTTCAGGGAACTTTGTGAATGCCCCAGTCTGTTGTATCGGTTTACATCGCAGTGGATTTTAGTAAAATCCTTAGCACCAAAAGAGGTTGTGTACTTAACACCAGGGACAGGAATGACAACATTAGTTTAGCCGTTTCCCAGATACGTCTCATATTCATCTCAGTGATAAACCTGAGAACTTACATATCAGAGATCATCACCATTCCCATTTGTAGAAGAGTAAAAGGATGCTCTGGGTATGTCTCTAAGTAGCACAGTGTCACCCCCTTCCCCCCTAAAGCTGAGCCAGCTCTGACTGTTCTCACTGGCCCACACCTGTCTGTCTAGTCTGACAGCAGCAAGCCCTGCACGGCTTCCTTTAAACTGTGTGGCAATGCACAGTGTATAAACCGTGTCACAACACATTAGCTTACCATACTGATAGCTAGAAAAGGGAACAGCCTGAATAGCTTATCTACTTCAGCCCCTTTTTGGATATAAATTTCCCCAGATCAGAGGCCGTGCCCTCCCATTAGTCTTACAGGGGAGTCCGCACCCATGAACCTTCTGAAAATGCAGATGCCGTGGCTAATGCAAGACTGAGCAAAAGGCAAGGTTTCAAGGGAGAAGGCAGAGGTGATGCTCTTCAGAGTTAATATCTAATTGGGATTTACTTAGCCATAAAATGACCTTCAGGGCCAGCCGAGTGGCTCAGTTGGTTAAGAGCTCGCTCAGGAATGCGAGCTCTGAGCAACAGCGGTTCGAGTCCCGGCCCGAGCTGAGTTGCCGCAGCTGAGCTGCCAACAGGTGGCAGGATGGCGCAGCTAAAAAAAAAAAAAAAGACCTTCAGGGGGTGTGAAACAGGTTGTGTGAGGTTGGTCAACAAGTTAGGGGACGGGACAGTTCGACGCAAAACACTCCTCAAAGCGGTTTTGGGCATCATCGTGTGATCAGCACAAAGAGTGAGGGAATAGCAAGGGTTGAAGAGTATAGATTTGAGAGCCAGGCTCCCAATCCTGGCTTCCTCACCTCAGCTGTGTGTGACTTGGGCGAGGCCCATCTCCAATGCCTCAATTTCCTCAACTGTAAAATGGGGATATAATAGTATTTTGTTTTCAGAGATGTGACCTGATCAACATGTCAGTTGCTGATGCTTAAGAAGAAGGCTGCTGACCTGCCCAACTCTAGCCAGCGATGGTCAGTAGAAAGCAGAGGGCAGCTCGTATTAGGCAGCGTATAAGGAGTGGGGGGTTTTAAAACCTGGAGACGCTACATGGCAACAAAGACCCCTGCACCATGAGAGATCAAAGACAGGATTCAAAACACTCCCACCCAAAGTGGGGGTAGGGGGGAAGGTTGTGGTCTTTGGGCTCAATAGCACTCGATAAATTAGTATTAGGACCCATTATTAGCTAAATCATATTTCTGCCAGGTCACCTGTTTCCTGGGCCCAACTTCACAACACAAGGTAACTGCCTTTCAGCCGTCACAGATGCTCTCAGCTGGACAGGGTGGCTTTACCGTTCATTTCTCTAGCTCTGCAAGGGCCCGCTGGAGCGAGCTCAGGGGGCAACTGGCAGCAAAGGCCCTCAGCCTGCGTTCAGTCCTGTCATGTAATTTTCGCAAAGCCCAGAGTTAAAGACCCCCGGGAGTGTTGTTGTAGGTCTCTGAATGGCTGTGAAGATCCTGGGGCTCAAAATGTGTGAGCAGGTCACTGGCTTCCTTTTACCCTGTGTGGGTGCCTGGGGGCCCCGGGTGCAGCTTTGTGACTCCAGCATCACACACCGTCCTCCGGCACATGTCTTGAATCAACAAACAAGGAAAGGATGTGTGAGTTATCTTGTCTCCATCCCCATGGACATTGCTTAGCTCAGGGCCTGGCTTGTCTCACCTGGACGAACTGGTCTCCCTCCCAGCAGCCCTATCCATATTCCGCATGCCACACTTTTTTGAGAATCATCTTTTTAAAGTGCAAATTTGACGTTACCTTCCCGCATCCCTCTGTTACAACCCAGCATAAACCCTTGGGAGGCTTCCTGCTGCATACCATGCGTTTCCAACTCCCTTCGAGCCTCAGCTCACCTCCTCAGCCTCACCAGCCCCGCCAGACCCTACTCTTCCGTCCTACCAAATACCTTCCATTTCCTGATGATGCAACATAGTCTCAAGCCTTCATGCTTTTGCCCACATTGTTCCCAGTGCCTTGCCTGTCACAGCCCAGACAGCTGGGCTGGCCCCACTGTGAAGAACTGCCATGAACAGTGGAAGCATCGTGCCCCGTGGCAAGCTTTCCCCTTTCTCCGTGCCCCCACAGGACTCGCACATGGACTGTTCCAAGGAGGCAGCTGAAAAGGCTTGACCGGCTTCCGGATCTGGCCACTAGAGGGCAGTGGAGTGTAGATGAGCATCGGGCTTGGCAGCCACCTGCGGCTGCTGAGCTAGCGCTGGGGACGCACCTACCTGGCTGCAGGCCCCGCTCTGCTCTGTCCTAACACACACTGCTGTTTGAGCCTCGCCACACCTCACTCCTGGAATGTCGCACAGCCCCTTCGCGGGTCTCCTGGCCTCTGCCACTCCATCTTCGCTTCTCTTTATGCACAGGGCTGCCCAACTACCTTCCTCAACCACTATTTTCATTACCTTTTCTCTTCCCCACCCCACCTCACCGCACCCTTCCTTAAGAACATTCAGTAGCTCCTTATTGTTTGCATACTGAAGCCAGACTTCTCATTTTGGGCTTCTTTTGTTTATTTAATTTTTGCAACTTCAATAACAATAAAAAATGAAAGAAAAATAATTCAGAAGTCCATCCCATAATTTTCTTATGTTTTGTGCTGTCTCTTTCTCTGTGTGTATGTATGTGTGTGTGTATGTATGTATGTATATTAGTGGTTCTGGTCAGGGCATAGATACAATTTTGAACTTAACTGCTTTGGCCAAATTTGAAATCATAGGCCATCTTTCAAATGATCATTCCGACTTTATAAATATCAATGTGAAGGAATGCCAGCTTAGGTCTCAAGGCCATGCTCACCACCCTTCCCGTCTCATTCAACCATCCTCAGCACAGCTCTTCCGTTCTTTTGAGACGAGAACACGTGCCCATTCCCCACCCTGGCATCCATACCTACCAGTCTGCCCTTCCTCCTCTATAGATCCCTGCAGGCCTCTGCTCAGACTCCTCTACCAGCGCACTCAGCCCCGCTTTGGCTGCCTTGCCCTGCTGCCCACCCGGCTCTGATGCAGCTCCAGTCTCCCTCGTGAGGCTGGGAGGTCCTGCCATCCACTGAGTCTGTCAGGGTCCCATGGCAGCTGTAACAAATGACCACAGGCTGGCTTAAAACAACAGAAATGTATTCTCTCCTAGCTCTGGAAGCCAGGGCCACACTCTCTACAGAGGTTCTAGGGGACGCTTTGTTCCTTGCGCTTCCAACCGCTTCCTAGTGGAGGTCAGTATTCCTTGGGGTTTATCCAATCTCTGCCTCCATCTTCACATGGCCTTGTCCCTGTGTCGCCTTGTCTCAAATCTCCTTTTGTCATTGTATTGGATAATCCAGCAAGATCTCCTCTTCCAAGATTCTTAACTTAATTACATCTACAAAGATGCTTCTTCCAAATAATGTAACATTCACAGATCCAGGGATTAGGACCTGGCCATATCTTCTTTTTTTTGGGGGGGGTGGCACCATTAAACCCACTACAGCCTCGATTATGAGGCTGTGTTAGGGCCAGCCCTCAGGATCAGTGTGAACAAAGTGGAAGCTCCCAAAGTTGGCTGACCACCAAAATCACAAGTGTGTGAGAGGGACTTGGAGATGCCCCAGCTCGGGCTCCCGTGGCAATTCTGATTCCAGAAGTCTGATTCAGTGCCCGGTATCAGTCAGCATTGGACGGGTTTCCGCTACAGTAAACAAACAACCCCAACCTCCTCACAGCTTGACACAAGAGTTTCCTTCTTGCTTGTTCATGCCACATGATCACCTTGGGTTGATTTGGGACTCTCCTGTGACTTGTACTCATTCCAGGCCTCAGGATGACCGAGTGGCCACCATGTTAAGTGTTGCTGGCCTCTGTGACCAGGGAAAATATGGTAATTTACAAACTGGCTTTTAACGTCAGTTCCACCCAGAAAGCGACACTCATCTCTTCTTTGGCTACTGCACATGCCGTGGTAGGGAGTGCAACCCTATGCCATGCCCTGGGAGGAGAACTGGTGCCTGGTATCTGTATTTTTTAGAAAGCACCACAGGTTTGGGGAAGCATGGGACCAGGCGGCTCTGGGGGAAAGATCCTAGCAGCGTGTTTTAGCTGAGTCATCACCTCTCTGACTAGGGTCTCCTCACTGACCAGGGCAGAGAGCGGGGCAGTGAGTGTGAGGGTGAGGCTGACAACCTGCGGGGTCTTACCTGTGAGCGCTCCTGTGCAAACAGCAGGGACTCACTCAGGTTAACTCAAGCTGAGAACCAGCTGATGGGAAAGGATTTGGGATGGTTCGCAGGATTGATTAGAAGCCTGGCAAACCAGGTTCAGGAAAATGTGACTGAGAGTAGCCTAGTCACAGCCACCCAGTCTGGTTAGGACACGGGTGTAGGTGCTGCTACTGACCCCACTGCCATGCTGTGTCATCTCTAACTGCCCGTTTCTCCCTTGAGAGACACAAAGCTCCGAGCACGAGTATCCCCTGGGCTGAGCCCGCGTCACACACGGGCCTAGAGGACTGACTGTCTGCCTCCCATTAAGACCACACACTGGTGGGCCCAGCAACCAGGGAGGCAGGCAAAACTCAACAGACATCCTCCACTGAGATTCACCTGCTCCCTCCAGAGTGAGCGCATTCTGGAAACCATTCAGGAGCTCACTCGATTCTCTAAGCAGCCCCTTTGTTCCTTTTTTAAGGGGCGGAGTGACGAGAGACGCATGTGCGACATTTGCCTGATCATCATTGCATAGGTTTCACTGAGGCCACCAGGGTCACCAGGGTCACCCAGCAGAACCAAGGTGACTGGCTTGGAGGTGGTTGCTCCACTGTTCGCCCCAGAAGGAACGTGTTGGGAAACGAGGAGGAGGAGGCAGACAACCTTGGCTCCATCACAAGCCTGCACAGATCAGGCATGGAAACGAGGTGTGAGGAACCCTGCTGGGCTGAAACTGGCATAGCTGTTTCTCATAAACATTGGCTGCCAATTGAGTTATCTTGACCCTTAAAAACCACTCAGACACTTCAGGAACCGGAGTCCATTCTTAGCAGCAGCCTTTCCTCCCATCCTGGGGCACTCACAGACACCTGGGGTCCCGGGAGCATTGCTGGGGAAGTAGACCTTGGCCCTGCTCAGCGGAAGGGCAGCTCCAACGATGGGAGAAGGAAAGCAGAATGGGACAGTCATGATTTTTCCTAAAACAGTGGTTCATAAACCGGACTGCATGGCCCCAGGCCATTCCTGAGGTCCTGTGTGTGCACAGGCCTGGGTGAGGGCTGCCAGTTAAAATACAGGGCACTCAGTTACATTTGCATATGAGACAAACAAGTGATTTTTTTTTTTTTAGTACAAGTGTATCCCATTTTGAGATATGCTTTTATAATTATGTTTCTGAATTCAAGCTTAACTGGGTGTCCTATATTTTTATTTGCTAAACCTGGCAACCCTTTTGGGTATGCTCCTTTTTAAAATTTATTTTGGGGCTTTATTTCCTTGCAATCAAGGTTTTCACAGCTAAAAAAAAAAAAGTTTTGAAAGTCATAATTAGCTCTTCATGTTTTTTCCACATTGAAAACCTTGGCTGTAATGAGTGTTTGATGAATTCTTTGACCCCATGTGTATTTCAGGGAGCCCTTATGACGGCCCAGGACTGGTGCAGAGTATGGGAATAAGCGAGGTCCTAGAGGCAGAGCAGCTGCCCTCTGAGGGAGATGGCCCAGCACTGACCTTTCTGTTTGGTTGGCTTACAAATCAGACACTGGCAAGACATTTCCATGGAATGTCTTCAGGATCTAACACCAGGGTTGCGATGCTGTGATTTATAATAAAAGACATATACTTAGTCTTTGCCCGGTTCTGGGACAGAGCTCCTAAAACGCTAGGAATTGTCTAAGTGAGGAGAGCAGCAAAGGTGTCTCTTGTTATGTGAATGAGGTGACTTTTGGACCGAACCTAAGGAGGGGTGCTGGTTTCCAGGAAGCCAACCATGTGACTAGAAGGTCAGAACTTTCAGCCACACCCCCCAGACCTCTGGGGAGGGGAGAGGGCCTGGAGGTTGAATCAATCACCTATGCCAATGATTTAATCAACCATGCCTATGTAATGAAGCCTCCATAAAAACCCAAGAGGACTGGGTTCTGAGGGCTTCTGGGTTGGCGATTTGGGGAGAGGGGCTTCCTCAGAGAGCATGGAAGCTTCATGGCCTTTCCCTATACCTTGCCCTGTGCATCTCCATCTGGCTGTTCCTGAGTTATATCCACAGTTAATAAGCCTGTGATTTAGCAAGTAAAGTGTGTCTCTGTGTTCGGTGAGCCACTCTACCAAATTAATGGAACCCAAGGAAGAGATTGTGGGCACCTCTAATTTACAGCCAGTTGGTCAGAAGCACAGGTGACAGCCTGGACTTTCGATTCGCATGCCGAATTGGAGGGGGCTGTTGGAACCTGCAATGTATAGCCAGTCAGTCAGAAGCACAGGTGACAACAGCCTGGGCTTGTGACTGGTATGGGGAGGGGACGGGGGCAGTCTTGCAGGACTGAGCCCTTAAACCTGTGGAATCTGACGCTATATCTGGGTAGACAGTGTCAGAACTGAGTTGAATTCTTGGACACGCTGCTGGTGTCTGAGAATTGCTTGTCGGAGGTGTGGGAGCCCCTCCCACGCACACATTGGCACTGGGTGGAGGAACCTCATTTAAGGGTCCAACTCCAAACCTGTTGGTTTGGGTGGAGAGGACATGGTCTAGGAGCCACATTTAACTGTGTCCTTGAGACTCTGCCCCAGCCATTTCGGATAACAGTGGCCGAAATGAAGGTATTCTGAAGGAGGGGAAGGTTCAAAGGGCAAAATGCTCTCCACCTTATTAACTCCTGTGTAAACACCTCAGCCCTGAGCAGAGATGAGGAAACCAGCAGGAAGCCAGTCGGTGAAGGGCGGTGTTGTTCTTTATTGCCCAAGGAACCAGGAACCAGCAAGGTCAAATCAGAGTTCCCTGTTATCATGAACATTGATTAGTATCCCTTTTTTTTTTTTTTTAATCACTAGAGGATATTATTTCCTTTCCGGAAGCATCTCTTTTCTGGGAACTGGGACTGGCTTTCGGTGAGTGTAGCAGCACTCCCACACCCAGCTCAGGATTGGGCATCTGCAGGTGGGTGGCAGCTGGGCTCATGGTGACAGGTCTGAGGTTCAGGGGACTCAGCCTTGGAGCCTGGTCACACTGCCTCGGAAGACATGAGGTCCCCAGCATGTGACCAAGCCGTGGTGGGCTCAGCAGCCGCGTGGGCTGTGGATATGAGGCTCAGGGACAGTTTTGTGTGGGTCCAGAACTACACGTAGTCCAAGGATTGGTGAGCCAACCACAAGTCTGTGGAAATCAAGACCGCTCTCCTGCTCCCACGGGATCTAGAAATAGAACTCTGCCCTTTGTCCCTGAGGAGCTGAGGCAACTGCCCGTGGGCGGCCCCGACCACAGGCCCTTTTGTTCCTCTCTCCCACCCATTCTGCCTCTCCTTCCCTCCCTCCCCTGACCTTAGCCACAGCCTGTGGACTCTGTGGGCTGTGCTCAGCCCGCTGTCTGGCACTGGGCAGAGGTGGTTCCCCAGGCCACGCGGAGCATGTCTGGAGAATGTGGCTGCCGCTGCAAGTGGCACGACCGCTTCTTGCCCATGTTAGCATCACACCCAAAACCTTCCTCCAGCAGCTGGGGCCATTCAGACACATTTGTCTTCTTCCTGGCAGTAGCTGCAGTGTCAGACACGCTTCTAGGGTTTTAAAAACTTCATTAACTGAGGCTCACAGCAAGAAACACTGTGTATTTTACACTGCATCCCGTGCACACATTCTGTACTGGACGTTTCCCACACATGGATCCCGTCTGGCCCCTGCCCTCCCTCGGGCTTCCCTGGGCAGCTAGTGGGCAGCCCCAGCAGGAGATGGGAGGGTAAGGACTTACTGCGCACTGGGTTGCCACAGGCTGGCCAGCCCGCTCTCTCTGCTGACGACCACTGCTCCCGTCTGAGTCCTCTCCACATCACTCGCTCTGTCTCCAAGTTCTGGAAACCCCTTCCTCCTTCAGGACTAAGGGTGATAATTAAGCCTCACCGTTCCCAGCGCTGGCCCTGCACTATCCCTGTGATTTTCCTACACCATGCCCATGTCTTCACGAACAGTCCCTTTATTAAGTGCCCCTCAAATGACCCAATCAGAATGTGCCATCTTTCTATTGCTGTATCCATGTAGTGTATATACACACACACACATACACATACAAGTCATGAAATTACACTCCCGCTTACTCCCCGTAAGGTACTCTGATATATGTGATGCTATTCTAATTGTTGTTTTGTTTTGTTTTGAAGATTTTATTAGGGAATTGGGGGAGGGGAACAGTGTTGGGGACTTGGGGAAGGGGACCAGCCAAGTTGTTGTTCTTCAGTCTTCATTGTGGAGGGCGCCAGTCACCATCTGGCTGCCCTTCGGCAGCTCATGGCCTCTAAGCTCAAGGTGCTGTGCTCAATCTAAGTTGCTGGTGGGCGTAGGCACCATCCCTTGCGGGAGTCAAACCGGCAGCCTTTTTGTTAAGAGTTGAGCCATCTGAGCGGCAGCTCAGCTCAAGGTGCCGAGTTCAGTCTTAGTTGCAGGTGGGCATAGCCCACCATCGAACAGGCAATCTTGTTGTTATACCAGCTGAGCCATCCTGCCACCTGTTGGCAGCTCAGTGACAGCTCAGCTCGGGCGCAGTGTCACTGGTCCATGTGGGAATTGAACTGGCAGCCCTGTTGCTCAGAGGTTGTGCTCTTGAGCCAACATCTTTACCAACTGAGCCACTCGGCCAGCCCCTATTCTAATTGTTAAGAATGCTCATCCCATCCATGAAACTGGTTCCATGACCCACTTATGGGTCTCACTCCCCAGTCTGAAAAGCAGTGCTTAGGGCCAGCCCAGTGGCAGCAGCTCTCAGCTGGCCTGGCTATAGCATCGAGCAGAGGTCAGCATGGAACACACTATAGGGGCCAACAGGTGACTGCAAAGTGGGTGTCTCATGGGGCTCCCCTTGGGGCAGGCTGGACTCCTCTCCAGCGGGGAGCTCCTGGCTGTGGTCATCACATTCCAGGGGCTGGGTTTTCACAACCTGAGTTGGTTAGAAGCCTCAGAGGTGGCTGGGCTCTGGGGTGACTCACACCACAACAGCCACTCACGGTGAGGATACAGCCATTAAATGGGCCTAAGAGCCATGTTCGCTGTCAGCACCCTCTCAGGTGGGCATTCCATCTAGAAAGCCAGGTTGTCATCAGGAGACACTGGGCCATCACACACAGCCGCAGAGCAAGGGAGTTGTTAGACGTCTGGAGCAGGCCTGGGTCGCCTGAGCACCTTCTCTCTGGGATGCCTGCCTCCTCGTTGTCCCCACGCCCTTGCTGACCCATTGATTCTCTTGTTCTATTCCTTTCTGTGTCTGAGCAGTTGAAGGTTCTTATTGCAATTCTTGGTGCCGGTGGTGGTGGATGGGGTGGCTGCCTGACAGGTGGCCGGCACACGCGTTTGGGGAGCAGCAGGCGCGCCCTCTATTTCACTTTCCAGGTGGTCCAGAGGTGTGTGGTCAGCATCTAGCCAACCAGCAATAACTGTAAGTTCATATTCACCTAGTGCTTGGTAGAAAGCTAGGGATGGTGCTGAGCACTTTTGGGGCACAGTCCTATTTGTCTCCCATAGCAAGTCGATGAGATAGTACCAGTTTCCCCATTTTGTACAGAAGGAGACTGAGGCTCAGAGAGGGCAGGTGACTTAGTTGAGGTCACAGCATAAGCCAATAGCGAGGTGGCCCGAGGAACTGTCTGTGAATATACATGTGTTCTCTGAAAGGACAGGGAATGTTGTCCCCGGCCCTGTAAGTTCTCATTTCCTGAAGGGAGAACTGTATCCCCTTCTGTAACTTCCCTTCCACCCTGCTAGCCACCTGCAGTGCCCAGGGGTGCCCTGTTACCTGTGCTTGCTGACAGACACAGCTCGGGTACCAGCCTCTTGCCGAAGAGGGAAGACCAGTGGGAGCCTCAGACCACAGGGAAGTGGCTCCATGGACACAACAGACCGTGGCGGTGACTCAGCTGCCCAGCTGATGGACATGGACAGACGTCCGTCCTCACACCGAGGCCCTTCCCTTTTCTCCCCAGAACAATACAAATCCTAGCTCTGTGATTTGATCACCATAGGAACTGGAAAACATTTGATAACATGGGGCCTCTGAGAGAGTTGGGCTGAGTAGGTCCAGATAAAAACAATCCTTTCCTGACCTTTCACTCCGAGTCCCAGGCATCTCACCTATTGGGAGCTGATTAGGTGAAAAGCCAGGGGAAAGTGACACTACCACCTTGATTGAACGACCATGTCCCAGCCAGGAAGTTGGGGGCGGTCACAAGTCTGCACACACATAGGATCTGGCCCAGATTCCTGCCGGGAAGAAACGGGACCCCCAGTATGCTTGTCTGCTTAGAAGACTGAGTATCACGTGGTGTGCCTCCTCCCAGCACATGGGGGCCCTGTCCTGGATAATGTGGGGGACATGAAGAAGGGCCCCCATGCTCAGAGAGCTCCTGGTGTGCTGGGCACAGGACACACACCTGGACAGTCCTGTTAGGTCCCAGCGAACATCAGGAATCATCTGGAAACAGTGAGGAAGGCGGGGGTGGAGGTGGCTTCTGGGAGGGGATGGGGTCTGGTGGAATGAACGAGAACTCTCCAGCAAGCCCTAGCTGAGTGTGGTGATGCCCACTCGCTGCTGAGGGGTCATAGGTGACAGCTGGGGCCAGGGGATTAGATTCTCTTACAGGCTCAGCCATCGCTGCCTTCTCCGCCTGCCACCTTTCGGTTCTCTCACCTTCCCTCTCACTCCTTCAATGCACACTGGGCACTCGGCTCAAACATCTTTTTGTTTGTTTGTTTGTTTGTTTGTTTTTAGCTGAGCCATCCTGCCACCTGTTGGCAGCTCAGCGGCTGCTCAGCTCGGGCTGGACTCGAACTGCTGATGCTCAGAGCTCAAACTCTTGAGCGAGCACTTAACCAACTGAGCCACTCGGCCGGCCCTTCGGGTCAAACATCTTGACAACAATGTCCCACCTTCCCCAAGATTAAACAGGTTCACCCAATCCCCCCGCCCCCCCATGCCTACTTTTCCCTAAAGCACCAACATTAGTCCAGGGTTAAAGCCATTCTCTATATTCAGACTGCTGCCAACATCCTGTGAACTTCCTTCCATGCGAGACTCTCCTGCTGGGGGACCCCCGCTTTCCTCCCCCATGGCCACCACCCTCGGCCATCTTGCACATGATCACAGTAGCCCTGTTATCTTAGTTCCATTAGTACTTTCTTCTCAAGTTTTTAAACCTACGCTTCAAGTCTTGGTGTTCCTCAGGTCTTGCCCTCTGCCCTAATTTCCAGCATTTTCAACTTCTTGTTGGGCAGCGCCCCAAGCAAGTCAGACTCAGAACATCTGAGACAGAACTGACATCCTGACTCCACAGGCCTCTGTTTGTTCTTATATTTCCTCTCTTGGTTCATGGCCCAACCCGGTTCTATAACCAGGAACACTTGTTGCCACCCTCGGTTCCTTCCCAGCCATCCCTCCTACCCCGCTGGTCACCACGGCCCAGGAATGACTTCTGCTGGCGTCCCTGTCCCTGCGTCAACTGACGTGGGGCTGTTACAGACCCGTGCTCCAACCTCCCAACTCCCACCTGCCTCCTGGCTCTGTCTCCTGCTTCCTGCTCCGAGCAGCGGTCAGAATTCACTTCCTTTCACACAGCTCTTCTCATGGTACTCCTGCTCAGAAACCCTTGATTTCGTCCTCACTGCATACGCGTGACAGACAAGCCCCTTGGGAGGGCAGGTGAGGGTCTCCCAGTGCGGGCCCCAATTTTCCTTTCCAGCCTTACCTCCCAGAGCGCTCGCTTGCTCGCTCTCTCTCTCTCTCTCTCTCTCTCTCTCACACACACACACACACACACACACACACACACAGCTATGGTCACACCACCCTGCTATTCTCACTGCCTTGTCCTTTTCTGGCAGCACCCACTTTATCATGCTTGACTGCACTGCCTGAAACCCCTTCTTCCCCCCAACCCAGGGAGCCTCCCCCACAAGGCCCCCAGCCCCACCCCACCTTCAGGTCCAGGGCAGAGTTCAGCACACCGTCCTCTGTGCTCCCACAGGACTCAAGCATTTTCCACACTGAGCAGAAGTTCCTGTTTCCCGCCTCCTCCACTGGCCTGCGAATGGCTAGGACTGGTCCTCTCCTATTCCTCCATGTGCCCTAAAATCCAGCTCAAGCGAGGGGCTCCCCGAGTGCTGCATGAATCCTGGGTCCACCCTCTAAGCCTTTCTTTCTCTGGGCCTCTTGCTACCTGGCACTCAGTGTCGGCCTCAACCTTCCTTAGCTCTGTCCTCAGCCTCCCTCACGTGCCTGGGACCAGCCAGCCCTCAACCCTGTGCCCCTCAGGAAAGCGGCCTGGCCTGCATACTCTGCAGCTCCTGTGCCTGAGCTCCTGTGGTTCTCTCACCAGAATCTTCTCTGAGGCGGTGCAGTCCACACCCTCCTCAGAGGTGCCTTCTCCAGTCCACTGCGTTAGGATTCATCTTCCTATCGCCTCTTCCCCCGCGGCCTGTGAACACCTACCAGGTGGGGCATTCCATCAATGCTGTGAACCGAGTTTCTTCCCTTAGGCTGTGGGTCCCTCGGGGGCAGGAAGCCCTGACTTATTTCCACTTCCCCGTGGTGCTTTGCATAGGCGCCGACAACAGCTGCCCCAGGATGTTGGTGGAAGTGCTGAATCCTGCCATTCCCTGGGCAAAGCCCCACCGTGCCTCCCCGGGGCCTGAGGCAGCTTGACCACCTTGGTCACACAGGGAAGCAGGGGGCCTGTCTCTGATCCGCGGGGCTGATGGAGTCCCGGCCGCTCCAGGGCAGGACCCAGAGGGAAGAGCGGCTCCCTGAGCTCCCCAGTCAGCCACGCCACAGGAAAACTCAGCCTCCCAGGCCTGCGGGTGACCAGCAATTGCCCGAAGTTTCCTCAGCTCCCTCCCCACCAGGCCTTCCTTCTGTCATTTCCAACATTCCAAATTCCTGGAGCTGGGCGTGCAGAGACTTTATAACTGCCCCCTGCCCCCACCTCCTGACAGCCCCCTCCTTCTAACCCCTTCTCACCAATCTGACCGTCTTGCATTTGGTCAATCCAGTCCCTCCTGTCCGGCGTACCCGATAGGCAATTGCTCGGGCACGCCCCCATCCCTGGAACCCCTCCCTTGTTTCCTTCTCTGATCCAAATCCTGCTCCCTGCAGGCCCAGCTCCGGGTCCAGGTCTCCGTGAATTCTCTCATGCAGAGCTGACTTCCTGAGCCACATCACAGCACAGTCATGGTCAGCAAGCATCCCACCTTTTAATAATTATTCTCTGCATTTTCTTTTTAAATACACATTCATCCCCTCCTCCCCCATTATAAGCTTCTTAGGGGTAAAACTGTTTCTTACGTTGCTGGGGAAGGTGAGCCAATGTAGGCTTTCTCTCCATGTTCTTAGCTTCCTGTTTGTGCACACAATTTTGGTAGGATCATCTATGAAAGTCCTGATGTCTAACTGAGAAAAATCTTTCTTGAGTAGCTCTGAAAATATATTACAGATTATACACCATAGCTTCCTGGCCTGGGAATTTAATGGACCAGAAGCCCAACCCCCGCATTTGGCCCGACCGGTTGGAAGGATTCCAGACTGTGAGAGAAATTGTAGCCCTACTACGCAGTAACCGAGAAATGACATCCATGAGCTGGAGCAACGCTATGAAGGCTTTGTGACCCTGAGACCTGCGCCCAAGGGACGTGAGCCACCTGTTCCTCTGGCTGGCCTCGAAGAGGAAACTGCCTGGGGCAGGGGTTGGGGGTGGATCCGAAGGCCTTGTGACGTCCCACCTGGCACTGGGCACCGTGCCCACTTCTCCAGGCTTCTGAGCAGGGCTGGCTTTGGAGAGGGGCATTAGCCAGCTGACTAGGGCAGGGGAAGCCCTGGAGAATTTCATTTGACATAATTTTGCCCACCAGCTTCCTTTAGGTCAGGCCACATGGGACTTCCTTGAGGTCAGGCACTTGTGTCCAACATGAGGCTCAGCCCCTGGCAAGTCCATGAGCCTGCGCCCAGTGCCTCCTGGGAACATGCATGGCACGAACTCTGGGCTTGGAAGGGGGGTGTGCTCCGCTCTGCCCAATACCAGGGCTCATGTTCCTCTTTCTCCTCCTTGCTTCCTCTCTAGATTCTGCACCGTCATCACCTATACCTCACATTCCTTCCCGCACCTTTGCCTCCATTAGAGCTTCCCATCTAATCACTCAGGCACAAATTCATCATAAAGTACCCTCTACCTGACCCACTGGGGGGCTGCCTTCCCCTCCCTCTCCCTTGCCTCCCTCTGGAAAACTGGATTTCATCATGCACAACGGTGATGGCCCCTGGAGTCGTGAGTTTGGGGTCTTTTGGAGCCCACTTTCCTCATTTACTTAAGCAATCGCCGAGCACTTACAATGTGGGCTCTGGGGAAGCAAGAGGGGTGACACCTGGTGCCTGCCCTCAGGGAACTTGGGGTGCACCAGAGGACCAAGGAGGCCATTGGAAGTGCTGTGACGATAGGGACATGTACAGGCTACAGGCACAGAGAGGGGCAGCCAGGGCCCTGCTGGGGAAGTCGGCCCGGGGACAGCAACCTCCAAGGGGAGGTCCCAAGGATGCTTAGCCGCTGGCTGTAGGCTTGGGGAAATTTTATTCTGTGCAGAGAGAAGCCACAGAGAGCGTGGGGTCTTGCGGGGGAACTGCCAGCAGGTCCATATGGCTCAGAGTTAAGTGTGAACGGGAAGGGGAGGGAGTGGAGGTCACAGTGGGACAAGGGGGGCACTCAACACAGCACCTCCAGTCCATGAAAGGAAACTGGATTCAATCCAGGAGCAACAGGGAGTTGCTGAAGGGCCTTAAGCAGCAAGTGATTATACTGAGTAGCTAATGCTGGAAATATTCACTTCTGTTCATATAATGGGGGGAATTCAGAAGGAGGCTTGCTTCTGCCCAAGTTCACGTCCATTGAGTAGACTAAAGGAGAGAGGCCAGAGGCCGGCCCAAGACCCACAGTGAGCAGGGCTGACCTGGCTGGACCTCGTGCCTGCGCTGGGGCGAGGGGGGGGGGGCGGAGACGGGGATATACAAAGCGGGGAGCCAGTGAGTGAGTTGGGACACTTGGGTTACAACTAACAGAAGCCAACGTGACCTGACTTAAGCCAAGGGGCACGTTTGTTGTGAGGACGCAGTCCCAGGGCAGGACAGCAGCAGAGCTTTTAGAGGGGCTCTGATTCAGAGGCAGGGTGTCCTCAGGACTCTTTCTCTACCTGTTGCCCATGCCGCCTCTGCCCACCTGTGCCGCCCCTTCTCTCTGAAGCACTTCCTCAGTCCCTCTGGCTGCTGGTGGAACCTGCTGCCATACTGACCTGGGGGTGCTGAGAGACAGGCCAGCTCTGGGTTCCAGGTTCCTAGGAAAGAGACTCTCAGAGGCCCAGGGCATCCTGTATAAGCTGCTATGGCCAGGAGTGTCACATGTACAAACCCAGGGGCTGGGGCCCATGCTGGACATGGGGGCGTGGGGGTCCTCAGAAAAGAAGGACAGTGCACTAATCTTGTAGGAAGAAAATACGCAGATCCCTACAATCCAAAGGATTTTAATGAAATGAGATAACACTTTTGAGCACTTACTCTATACTGGATACTTTGCTAAGTGATTCACATGTATTTCCTTATTTAAGTCTTCTGCCCCAGTGAGGTAGATGCTACAATTGTTTTCAATTGACAGACAAGGAAACACAGAGAATTCTGACTGAGCTTTCCTGTCCAGTTTCTGAAGCGCACAACACCCCAGTCTCAGAGCCTAAAGGCAGAGAAAGTGGCCCTCATATTGAGTGGCGTGCTGGTAAATGTTTAACAACCAGCTCTCTAGCATTTGCTGATTTCCAAGGTGTAAATATTCCCATCATGGTTAATTTTAAGCTACCAACTTCTCGGAGCCAGTTGGAGCCAGCTCCCACACACTGCCTCTTACCCCTTGGGGGTGACCCGCAGAGCCAATGGTTCTCAAAGTGTGGTCCCTGAACCAGCCACAACAGCATCACCTGAAAATGTGTAAGACAAGCAAATTATCTGACCCCACCCCAGACCTCCTGACTCAGAAGCCCTGGGGGTGGAGGGGAGAGGCACACCCCTGCCTTTCGCAGCCTTCCAGGGTACTCTAATACAAGCTCAAGTTTGAGACCCTTTGGAGCAACAGGGCAATGTGCCCATTTGCAAACCCAGCTGGTCCATCTTCATCCTGAACTTGGGAGAATGGGGCTCATTTCCTACTTGGCAGACAGGCAAACTGAGGCTGGAGGGGTGACGGTGGACTGCAAGGTGGTGGGCGAGGGGAGAGGGCTAAGAAGTCACCCCGCCAGCCTTGGTGTCCACTGTCATAAGGTAACGGCGTTGGGGAATCTCGGCAGAGCCCCTCAGCCCTGGCCATCCACACGTCTGTGAGGTGACTGACCCATGAACCCAAGGTGAGTGGGAGGGTGGGAAGGCAGAGCTCTGACTCCGGCAGGAGGGAATCCTGGGTGCTCTGACACTGGCTCCTCTGAAGAGGGGAAAACGCGGAAATCGGTGCATAAACGCCTAAGGCTCAGCAGTGCCTGGCCTTGGGCCTTTGAAGCTGGTCCAAAGAGGTTCTGATTGAAAGAAATCCCAGGACTGGTGCAAAGAGGGCTGGACTAGCAGTCTTGCTGCCTCAGGTCTGGGCCCAGAGAAACCTGAGATGGCTCCTGGGGTGGGGGATGGGCTGGGAAACCCAGGTCCAAGTCCAGCCAAGCTCTCTGTGGGATACATTTGCTGTCTGGTCGTCTCAACAACTTCCCTCAACCCCAATCCAGATTTACTATTAACCAAAGACAAACAAATCAAGAGCCAAGTATCAGAAATGATGCAAATCTTTGTCAGCCCAGGGAGGCCGTGAAATACCTGGGCAACCAGAAAGGGCGTGATGTCACCCGGAGAAATGCTTGGCACGCAGGCAACTGTGGTCACGTGGCACCGCCCTGCGTCTGGTCACATGGGAGGGAGGGAGTTCCCCACTGAGCTCAGAGTTTCTGACAGAGAACCAAAACACAAACAGAAACTGTCCTGTCACAGTGAAATCCGTAAATCATGTGATGGGACAGTTTTTTTTCCTCAACATTTTAGTCACAGAGCAAAGATTCAGAGCAAGCATTACTTAGCAGAACGGGGCTCTGCTGGCCTGCTCCTTGCTTTGGCTGGAAAGTCAAGTCCGCCGGAATTTCACTCTCCTTTCAGGAAAGAAGCTCTGTATGAAAGCTTTTTCAGAGGCACCCGCTCTAGAATGTCTTTAGCAAAAATCCTGGACCCAGCACCAGCTTTCCCTTACTGGACTGTGGTGTCCCCGCGGTGTCTCATCTGAACTTGGCCTCCATATAGGTCCCTGGGGAGAGGCAGGCTGCCAGAGTCGGCCACTCCTTTCTCCCAACCCAGAGTGGCCCATGGGTGGGGGGGTGGCTGGGGGGCTTCAGCAGTTACTAGTATAAGCTAAGGGAAGGTCTGGGCTTTCTGCAGACAAAGCATTCTGCTCAGCAAATGCTGAGCAAACATCTGGTGGCAACTTGAAGGTTTTTGGTAGCAGGGAGGTATGAGGTGTTGGGGCAGAGGGGCAGTGGCCCACTCCATTCTCTTGCCCCCAATCTCCCAGGCACTCACTCTTTACAAAGCAACTGTTGACTACCTGGCAGTGGGCAATGGTGTGGGCATGCATAAATGGGCAGCCAGATCACTGCCCTTGAGGAGCTTATGTTCTGTTTAGAAAGATAAAACTATCACAGCCCAACACAGGAACAAGCAATAAGGAACAGCATGCAGATTTAGTGAGGCACAGAGGGAAAAGCATGGGTAGTCCCTGTTCTAGACACAACACATTTGAATTCTAGCCCTGCCACTCTCTCTAGCTGCTGTGTGACCTTGGGCAAGTTGCTTAAACTCTCTGAGCTCCAGTCTACACATCTATAAAACTTTCCAACTCACAGGGCTGTTGTGAAAAATAAAATAATGGTTGCAAAACACCTGGTAAAATGCCCAGTGCATAGTAAGTACTTGGTAAATTTTAACAGTCCCCTCAATTCCCTTTGGGCTATAAAAGATCAATCATTTATGTCTGGTCTCCAAACTTAGAGCAGACTAGAAGCAATAAAGTGAAGGGAAGCCTAAAAGGGGCAGGGAAAATTAGCACACAAAAGCCTGATAGTAAGGAAACACCTAGAACAAATATAAAACCGACGTAAAAATGGAATAGCACCCAGGGACCCTATAGCGTGGAAGCAAACAGCCACCCCATCCCACAGCCTCCAGGGCCATCATCCTATCACAGGACAGCAGAGGAGATGATGTTCGCAACGAAACAGTGTCCAATAGCCTCTAAGAAGCCAAGGATGAGCATGGTGCATTTAAAAACTATTTATCCAAAATGTTTAACATGTTTAAAAAAGTGCTTAAGGGGCCGGCCAAGTGGCTCAGTTGGTTAAGAGTTGGCTTAAGAATGCGAGCTCTGAGCAACAGGGTCGCTGGTTCGATTCGCACTTGGGCCAGGGACGCTGCACCCGAGCTGAGTTGTCGTTGAGCTGCCAACAGGTGGCAGGATGGCTCAGCTGGTGTAACAACAAGATTGCCTGTTCGATGGTGAGCTATGCCCACCCGCAACTAAGTTTTAACACAGCACTTTGAGCTTAGAGGCCATGAGCTGCCGACGGGCAATCAGATGGCAACTTGCGCCCTCCACAACGAAGATTGAAGAACACCAACTTGGCTGTTCCCCTATTTCCCAACAGTGTTCCCCTCCTCCAATTCCCCAATAAAAAAATCTATAAAAAAACAAAAAGTGCTTAAAGTGTGTGGGGCTGGTAAATTTTCAGGTGTCCAGAAAATTCACCTGCCACAATTTCTACCTTTTTGGTTTTTAAGCTGAGCCATCCTGCTACCTGTTGGCAGCTCAGCGGCTGCTCAGCTCGGGCTGGATTCGAACAGCTGTTGCTCAGAGCTCAAACTCTTGAGTGAGCTCTTAACCAACTGAGCCACTCGGCCGGCCCTCACCTGCCACAATTTCTAATGGTTGGATTAACTGGTTTTTATTTACTTCTCAGATATTTATTTGTCAGAGAGCTTAGAATCGTGCTGGGCACCTCATGGGATCTTAACAGACCCTGTTCCTGATAAATACACAGTGTTGGAATATGATTTGTTCTGTTCCCTATTTTCAAACATTGTGCATTAATGGACTGAGGTGAGGGTCAGGCTTCACCTTGTCTTTGAAATGACAATAACCGATTATCTCCAGACTCCCCTGCCACCCCCACCAACCTGTCCCTCCATCTATATTCCAGATTTTAGTTAATGGGTCATCATCTACCAGACAACTACAGCAATAATAGCCATGTTAATAAAATTAGCAGGTAACTACAGTCCCAGGTCCTGCCTAGTGGGGGCGTTGGGTCACAGCCGCTGCCCCGGGGCCTCCAGTCCCCTATAACCCCTGAGCTGTCAAATCTGGGGGGAAATCGAGGCTCTAGGATTTCCCTGGTCCAGGGACACCCCAGTGGGAGTGGGGAGTGAAGTTCCCTTTCCACTTGTTAAGCCATCCAGGGGACCCGGAGGGCAGGAATGTGGCCCCAGGCAGGGGGTTCCCAGAGCTTCCCTACTGACCCTCTGTCAAGGGGAGAATGTTCCCAGGACTCAGAGCAGCCCAGCCATTCTCCTCACACTTCCCGCCTCCACCCAGCTCCTGACAGGTGGGCGGACTGCTGGCCGCTGCCCCGATTAGGAAGGACTTGGCTGTGAGCAGAGAGACCCACCTGCTCCCCGGCCCAGCTCGCCCTCCCAGCCTGGGGTCAGCCCTCTACCCTCTCCCTTGCCCTGTCTCTAGGGTCCCCAACAAAAGGTGCTCTTAACCCCCAAACATGTCTCCTCGATTTTCTATTTGATTTTTCAACATTTATTTCATGTTAATGCTTTATATATTTTTATTTTTTTTTAAAGATTTTATTGGGGAATCGGGGAATGGGAGCAGACAAGTTGCTGTCCTTTTGTTCTTCAGTCTAGTTGTGGAAGACATCGCTTCATTGGCCCATGTTGGTATTATCATTGCGCTCTTCCTGGGTGAGGCAGTCGCTCACCAGCCATTGGACGTCTGCTTACAGCAGCTCACTGCAGCTCATGAAAGCACACGCCCACTGCTGACCAACCCCACTGCAGCCTAGGCGACTCATGGCTGCCCAGCTCCAGGTTGAGCTGTTGTTCACCATCTTAGCTGTAGAGGGCACAGCGTCATTGGCCCTCATGTGGGATCCGAACCGGGGCTCTGCTGCTCAGAGCTGGCGTCCCAAGCCAACTCCTAACCAACGCTCCACTCGGTCGGCCCCTCATGTTAATGCTTTTTAAAAAAATTATAAAACAGACTAAGTTCTTCCGGGAATTAGCCCATAAGTAAATATAGTATCTCTATATTCAAAAACCCCCACTTAGAGCAATCTGGGACTCTCTAGTCCCTTGTCCTTCTGAGCTCGGTCAGGGTTCCGTTCTGGAAACACACCGAGGGCTTCCCCACCTCTGAACCTTTCTTCCGTCCATCCTCCCTGTGCGCACACTGAGACTGGGGAGATGGGCCTGGCACGGGGAAAGGAGCCTGGTAGATACTGGAGTATGAATCTAGACTGCCGCTTACTAGCTGTGGGACCCAGAGTGAGTTATTGAATGGCTTTAGGCTTTGGTTTCCTTATCTCTAACGTGGGAACTGGAAGGCTCTCTCACACACGAGCCGAGCCTCCCCCATCTGTACTTCGTGCCTGGTATGTGGTAAGTTCTTATCTGACCCTACTGTGGCCCACTTCTTCCATTAAGTCTTCCTTGCTTATCCCAAGTGTGGCAGAGACAGCTCACTACCCACACCATCCCACTGCCTGCTTTTTCTTTCTAACATAATCCCAGTTTTATTTTGGGGACAGCATGGTGCTCAGCTAAGGAACTCTACTTCTTACAGTTTCAGCCTTTTCAAAAAGCTGATTCAACCGTGCCCTTTGGTCCCTTACCATCTTTCCCCCTTTTCGTGTCACGAATGTGAATGTGACATCTGGAGCCACAAGGGCCATGTGAAGACCATACAGCAACCTGGAAGAGGGCAGCCACATCCTAAGTGCGGCAGAGCAAACAAGCAGAAGGAGGCTGGGACACTGAAGGCATGGACCGCCCAACTCAGGGTTTATGCTACACGAGGGAAGGAACACCAGGTAAGATTTCTGTTACACGTAGCCCGAGGTAGTCTCTAAGGATAGGTGGGCTGATGGCTTTTCCCTCTTCTCTCAACGCCAGTCACACATGCGGTCACAACTGTATTCAGAGAGATTTTAGTCAGAAGCAAAGTAGCCTAACAAGTCAGACTTTTTGGAGCCCCATGGGTGGAGCAGGAAGTTCTGATTCACATAGAGTGTCTGCACCCCAAAGCTAATGAGGTCCTGCATCCGAGTTGGTGCTTCATCACCTGGTATTTATCTTACGGGAGGGATGAAAAAGGCAGATGAATGCTGACGGCAAAGCAAAGACTGTTAGCAGGACTGTAAGATTTGTTAACCCAACAACATGACAGGGAATGGATGAGCCGACGCCAGCAGACCCCCAACCCACCTCTGAGGTTTGGGGAGAACTTAGTCCATTCTGTTCATAAGTGTACGGGTTAGACCAGGGGTTGGCAAACTTTTGAGACGGAAGAGCTGCCAGGGGACAGCAAACTGCGGCTCACGAACTGTGACTCTGAAGTAACATTGAAAATGAAAATAAAACTATCATAGTTTCATTCATAAAACTTTGTACAGGATATTACACACATAATGGGGATTATGTAAAAATATATTTATGGCTCTCGAATAATTTTTAAATTGCTGTGAGGGACAGGACTGGCTCTTCCAGGGGTCGGCAAACTTTTGAGACAGAACGTACTCAAAGAGCCGCATGTGGCTCATGAGCCCCAGTTTGCCAACCCCTGTTCTAGACCACGGAGAAGTAATGAGCTCGACCTTGGGCAGCAAAATCATTTCTTCACATGTTCACATTCCGCATCCCCAACAGGTTCAATTTGCAGTTATATTTAAAGTTATTTACTGTGCACTTCCCACATACAAGTTTCTATGCTAAGTGCTGGGAGGAACTCAGGAATGAAAAAGATGCAAGCCTTGTCCTCGGGGAGGTGACAATCTAGTTGAGGAATGGCACAAACATATATGCTTCTCATACAAGTGTAGGAGGTTGCGGAAGGGCAATCACAGAAGTAGAGAGGAATGGGGAGATGCGGACAGCAGAGGAGGCGACCGAGGCCTTGAAGGGAAGCTGCATCTGACCTCGGCTTTGGACATGAGTGACATTTCAAAAGGGGGCAGGCTTGGCGGGGGGGGGGGCTTGCTCAGCTTAAAGGAACAGGACACAGCAGGGTACTAGGCATGGAGTGATTCCAAAACAGCCACAGTCCAGTAGGGCTACAGTGTGGGGAGCCTGAGGCTGTGAAACGCAGGTGCTGAGTGTGGGAGATAAAGCTATGATTGAATTTAAAAGTAAAAACAACGATGGCCAGCATGCTCTGGGTGTGTAATACGTGCCAGCCACTGTTCTAAGTGCTTTCTGTGAATTTTCACAACAACCCAGTAAGGTTATTATTCTGCCCATTTTACAGGTCAGGAAACCAAGCTTTCACTGAGGAAAAGCCTCTTTGCCCAATGTCAAGCCTCTGAGAAGGGCCAGGATCAGCCGTTGGGCTCTCGGTTTTGCTCTCTTAGTCACTAGGCTACCATCAGAAGAGGTCAGATGGCGGTGGGTGGAGGTCTTGAACACCTCCAAGGGGTATGGCTGCCTTGCACACGTCTGTGGAACGAGCAGGGGCCATCTGAGCTACACTTGTGACATGGATGCAGTCCTCTGGGGGCTCCCTGAGGAAGGGCTGGAACAGGGAGAGTAAAGGCAGGGTGCCCATTAGGAGGCCTGAGTCCAAGAAATACTTCGGGCCTCTGGCCTGGGGCAGGGTCAAGGGGTCAGAAGGGGCGTTAGAGCATCTCTGCAGAGATGGGCCAGGGTTGGTGTCTGTGAAGCAATGCGTGCATGTGATGGTAACTGATTGGTACTAAGGGAGCAAGGTGAAAACTTTAAAGCAGTGGTTCTCAACTTGTGGGTCGCGACCCCTTTGGGGGTCGAACCACCCTTTCACAGGGGTCGCCTAAGACCATTGGAAAACAAAAAGATATTTACATTACGATTCGTAACAGTAGCAAAATTACAGTTATAGAGTAGCAACGAAAATAATTTTATGGTTGGGGGGTCACCACAACATGAGGAACTGTATTAAGGGGTCGCGGCATTAGGAAGATTGAGAACTGCTGCTTTAAAGAGATGAGAAAGGGGGTGGAGGAGCTGGGAGGAGAAGAAAGGCTGTTCAGATTGGATCAAACTCATCCAAAAGGTTATCCTACAGACACATCATCTGCACGTGACCTGATGCCTGGGCAAGCTTATTCACTGCAGCATGATGTTTGCCAGCAGAGGACTGGAACCAGACTGAAAGCCCATCAACAGGCCACTTTGGTTTAACTACACTTTGGTTTGTCTGTACATCGAAATACTACGTTTTTGTACAGACTGTGAGGTAAGCATTGCTTTCGCATTTTTAAATGTTTGGGAAAAATGAAGAGTAATATTTTGTGATGTGTGAAAATTATATGAAATTCAAATTTCAGCATCCATAAATAAAATTTTATCAGAACACAGCCATGTTTTTTCATTTATATATCGTCTATGTCTGTTTTCCCACTACAATGGCAGAGTTGAGAGTGTGAACGAGGCCTTCTGGTCTGCAAAGCCAAAAATATTTACTATCTGGACCTTTACAGGAAAAAGTTTGCCAACCTGATGAAGGTACTTCTGGAAAGCTGCACAAGAAATTAATCACGGGGGTCTGCCGAGTGGCGTGATGGTTAAGAGCTGGCTTGGGACGCCAGAGGGCCCTGGTTCGGATCCCACATATGAGGGCCAGTGACACTGCCCTCCACAGCTAAGATGCTGAACAACAGCTCAACCTGGAGCTGGGCTGCCGTGAGTCGCCGGCGATGGTGTAGGCTGCAGCCCCTGTGGCAGTGGGTTGCCATGGGCTACCGTGTGTAGCCAGCAGCCAGCGTGAGCAGCCAGCAGCCACAGTGAGCGGCCGTCCAGAATCCGGCGACTGATCTGCCTCGCCCAGGAAGAGTGCAATGATGGTGCCAACTTAGGCCAGTGAAGCAACGTCCTCCACAACTAGACTGAAGAACAAAAGGACAGCAACTTGTCTGTTCCCCTTCCCCTAATTCCCCAGCACTGTTCCCATCCCCCCAATTCCCCAATAATAAAATAAAATCTTTAAAAAAAAAAAGAAAAGAAGAAAAAATGGGCTCCATTTCTAATCCTGAACTAAGGAAGGGGAAGGAGAGGAAGAAGAAATGGTGGCCAATTCCAGCCCTTGAGCACTGCGTCTGGGTGAGGTCATGGGCCTCCAGTGAGGAGAGGTCGCAAGGTGAGTCTGGACTAGACCTCAGCCTTCCACTTGCTAAATGACCCAGGACAGCTCCCCTTCCCTGTGGATGAGGGGTGAGAGCTGCTCATGTGCTAGAGATCCTGCCCCAGAAAGGGGCCAGAATGCAGAATCCATCTCTCTGCCTGCTGGGGGAACAAGGAAAATGGACTATGAGACTGTGGACTCATAGTTGTTGATAAACAAGAAGAAGAGCAGATGGGGAATGTGGAACGGTGAGGAGGACATGAGGATTCTGGACATTGGGTCCTAGTCCTGCCTTGCCACCAGCTGCCCTGGTGACCTCAGAGAAGTCATTTTCCCTTTGGGGCCCAAGCTCCATCCTGGTCAGTAGGAGCCTAGACCAGACTGATGTCATCCAACTGCTACTCTCCTGCCTCCTTCGCCCACTCCCAGTGGCCTTACCAATTGGGCATCCATTCAAGACTTCACAGAGGCCCTGAATTGAAAAAATGACAACAAATCAATAAAAAAAAAATAGCTAGTCTTACAAGATGGTCTCTAGGACAGATGGCTCAGTCACTCCATAGCTCTGAGAGCCTCGCCACCTTCTCTGATACAAGCCGTTTAGGCAGGAAAGTCAAGGGAACACCTTTTGGTCACTGGTTGAGCAGTGGGGACACCACAGCCCCGGGTAGTGGCCAATCTGGTGGCAGGCAGGCAGGAAGTGGCTGCAGGGGTCAGTGGGTATGCTGGAGGGCCCCTCTTAAGCAAATCCAGGCAGATGCATTAACAGCCCAAGTGCTGGAAAGAGCTGTAGCAGCTACAGCCCCAGAGGACTGGTCCCTGGGGAAGTCCTGCTGGGGATCAGACACCTTCAGCGGAGATCTCTCCGACCCACGCAGGGCATGTGGCTGCACCCTCCTGGCCCTCCTGGTCAGGAACAGCCAGACCAGAGACCAGCCAGCATCCTCAGTGAGCTCTGGGTGTACGGCCCATGGTCGCCATCAGGGCTCCCTCAGGCCTGGAAAGCTCCCCTCTCTCCTCCTTCCTATGCCTCATTTTATGACCCAGCTTAAAACTTTCCTCTTGGACACAAGAGCCAACTTAAAGGGGCTCCCAATGGCCAAATTTAAGACAATAAGAGCAACAAAATGTACAATAATTGCAATAGATTATAGCATGTAGAATAAGGGTAAAATAAGAAATGCAGAGTCTTTACTGATATAAATATTTGAATAAATAAATAAGGGAAAAGAGACGGCTCTTTCTTACAACAAAATTCCAATGAATAAATGTTAGAAGGCATGGCAGAAATAGAAAACCACCATTTGGCAAATACCCACAGTAACAATTGCCTTAGGCAAGCATCATCAATGAAAACAAACATTCATGGGTGAAAATATGATGAGAAACAGGATGTTTACATAATCTCAAAGTATTTCCCCATGAAATCCTTATTAATCACAAATCCTTATTAATTTCCACAGTCACTTTACAGTGGAAAAACCTGGCAGACACCTGCTTAGCCAGGTGACCAGCGTTAACATAACAACACGACCTATCGGCTTGGTGTACCGCCAGATATATGCACTGAGAAAGGCACAGATCGCTTGTAGGTGTTCTTGTCAAAATGCACCGCCTGAGGAAATACCCTCCAATCCCAAATTGAGACACATTCTACAAAATAACCAGCTAGTACTCTTCTAAAGTGTGAAGGTCATGAACAAGTAAGATTCAGAACTATTCCAGGCTAGAGAGAACTGAGAAACTATGGTAACTAAATGCTAAGTGTGATCCTGGATGGCTCCTGGACCAGATGAAGACATGTGTGGGGCAATTGATGAAAAGTGAATGAGGTTTGTAGCTAATGTCAATTTCCTGGTTGTGATGACTATACTGTAAATTTGTAGGATGTTACCATTTAGGGAAACTAGGTGAAGAGTATTCGGGAATTCTTTGTACTATTTTTGCAACATTTATGTAAGCCCGAAATTATTATGAAAAAACAAAACAAAAAACAGAACAAAAACCTTTCCTTTTTTGTCCAACTTCCCCAAAGTCACGCCCATAGCTATGTGCAGGAAGCTACTTTACACATTGTATGGAGGTTATGAGTTTAAGTCTCTCTCCCTCACTCAGGCTTTGAATTCTAGGACAGGGACTATATCTCCTTAATCTTTGTTTTTGCCTCGTTTTATAAATCTTATTTGAACGGAAGCTGTCTGTCTTCCTCTTCAAGAAACTCCCCACTCTACTCCCTTCATTCTCCCACTATAAAAAGCACCACTGTTCTTTCAGTTGCTCAGACCACAATCCTAGGGTTCATCTTCGATGTCTGCTCAGGCTCGCGGTCAGAATCCCCATCTGCCCCCAAAGCGCGCAATGCGGTGCTGGGAGGTGTTGACCACCAAAGCCTCGGCCCGTTACTGGGCTGGGTGGGCCTTGGAGTTTCACATGCTTCTGGCTGACTGAGGAGGAGAAAAAGGAGACTTTCTGAACCCCCCATGCGAGGTGTGAGGCTTCCAGATGGCTCAGCAGGGCCAGTTTCCTTGGAATCCGGCATCCTGTTGGACACTGTCCTGTCCGTGTTGCAATAAGCACACTCAGCTACCCCCAGAAAAGCTGACCCACCACTCAACACATTTCCTGATGTAATACCTATATATAGCCAGACTGACAGACCTTTCTGTATATGCCTTTAGAAACCAACATGGCTAAAAATACCCCCAGCCCATACCTCATTTCTTTGTTTTCTCTAAGTCCCTCATTCTGACTTTCCAGCTCAGAAGACTAGAAATTGCTGTCAGAAGGGAGCGACCTCTGGCCAAGGGCAGCAGGGGGACCAGAGAGAACACGCTTTGCCTGGAAGACAGGGAGAAACAGGCCCAACCCCAGCTCTAAAGTCACTGTACTGTTTCGGGATACCCTTCTCCTTGCCAGGCCTCAGTGTCCCTCAACTGAAGAAGGAATTGAACTTGATGGTCTCAGGTGTTTCTCTGCTCTTCCATTCATTGGCGAGGTGCAAAGGTGGTCACAGGAAAAGTCAAGACAGACACTCCAAAACCACTGATTCTTGACCATTCATTCACTTAGCAAATACTTATTGAGCACTTACTAGGTGTCTGATAAAAATCACATTCTAGTTAGGGGAGGCAAGTAATAAACAAAATAAACAAATAAAATATATAGTATGTTTGATGGTGATAAGTGTTGAGGAGGAAAATAAAGTAAAAAGTGGGGGACAGGAAATGGAGAGAGGTGCAATTTTAATTAAGGGGTCAGGGAAGGCTTTTCTGAAAAGGTGGTATTTGCATAAAGACATGCAGTGAGCTGTACCCAGGAGGAGATACCTGGGGGGAAGTGTCCCAAGCAGAGGAGATGCAAATGCCAAGGCCTCAAGGTGGGAGTGTGCCTGGTGTGTTTGAGGCTGAAATGCAGTCCGCTGGGAGCCAGTGCTAGGAGCTCAGATGGAGGGGCCAGCTGCTGCTGCAGATGCGATGGGGCGCCACAGCAGGATGTTGAGCTGAGGAGGAACCTCAGCTGACTCTTTTCTTCACAGGATATTCTGGCTGCTGAGTTAATTCATAACAGACTGCAGGGCACAAGGGTGGAAGCAGAAAGACTATTAAGGAGACTATTGCAAACCAAGCAAGGGCTGGTGGTGGCTTGGAGCAGGGAGAGGAGAGAGATGGAGAGGAGTAGTCGGAATCCATATGTATGTGGAAGCGTTTGCATGAGTGTGAGAGAAACAGAAGCCAAGAGTGACTCCAGGGGTTTTGGCTTGAGCAATGATGGAACTGACACGAACTCAAATGGAGAAGGTTGTGGGCAGAAGAAAGGTCAGGAACTCAGTTTGGGACCCGTGAGGAGAGAGATGCCTATTAGACATCCCAGTGGAGGAGTTGAGTGGGAAACTGACCGTATGCGTCTGGAGCTCAGGAGAGAGTCTGCTTCAGAGGGGTCAGCATGTACATGTACTATTGTATATGGCACATACAGCCACAGGCCTGGGTGACCCCAAGATGACACGCCAACATTTAGAGATTGGGAAGTGAGAAGAAACCAGCAAAGGGGACAGAGAAGAATCAGCCAGGGAGGCTGTGTCCATTCCGCCTCTTAGAAGAACAGCTATCAGAGTAAGAGGGGAGCCTGGAGAGCCCCGCCTTTTAGAGATGAAGAGCTGAAGCCAGGGGACGGTTGGCCATGCCTCCCTGGCTGAAACTCACGGTAACAGTAAACAGCAGGGCTGGGCTCCAATCCAAGGCTGGGAGGAGGGTGGATTGGAACTGGTGATGGTGGTATGACCATGAAGAACGGTGATGGGACTGGAGGAGACAGGCTGGGGTGGGGTGTATTGAAGAGATGGAATCAGTAGAAATTCAGATCAAATTTAAAGGGTGAGGGAGAAAGGGAGGGGCAAAGACAGTGCTGGCATCTTGAGCCTGAGCAGGGGAGAAAGGGAGGGCTTCTAAGAGAAATGGACTCCCCGACCCTGCCTTTTCCAGCCACACCACATTCCCCAGAATCAAACCAAGCCTTGACTCAGGGTACACAAGAAATTAGGGTGATGGGAAACCAGGTCCCAGAAATGAAAGAAATCCTACAGGGTGTGTGTGTGTCTTTCTCTCTTTCTCTATATTATATATACATATAATTTAAAAAATCATATGTGTATTATTAAATTATATATATGCAGATATAATAACGTATCATTTAAATCGGGTGAAATGTCAAAGGAAAGCAGCTCTGGCTCTGGCTTTGGACTCAAAGCGGGGCCATGTTCCTACTGTCTCGGTACACAGAGGACCAGCTGGGAGCGCGTGAAAGCCTCCCTTCCTCTCAGCAACCTCATGGGGGCACCATGAAGGACTGCGTTTTGTGGCAGAAAGTCCTCTGAGCCCGCTAAGGCCTGTTTCCCTTTCCTTTTGCGATCACAGCTGCCTTCATTTCCAGCCCTTGCCCTTCCTCATGTCCCCCGAGTTCTGGAATGGGGCAGTGGGAGGTAGCCACCCCCAGGCCTGGCCCACAACTGCCTCCCATGTGATTCTTTCTTTGCCTTTCCCCCTCATTTGCCAGGACGATGTCATTGCCTGGGGTGACCTGGGACCTCTGTATGAAGAGGGGAGCATCTCCTCAGCCTGTGAATGACAGGGTCCCCTCCCCGCAGCCAGGAACACCTCACTGGACAGCTAGCTAAGTAAGGTTTTAAGCGTGGTAAGCCCGTGAACGATGGGGGCCGAGCATTCTCTCTCCTGACAGAACGTGGAGAAGCTCTGTGAACCACAAGACGGTGTCGCACTGTACGGTATTCTGTCCTGTTGGTATTTTTAAATCGTAGATTTTCTAGTCTGGGAAGGGCTATGTGGAAAGGCCAGGAAGACCAGCAGATGCTCATTTGAGTTGTGCTGGGACCAAGGAGAGTTCCCAACACGCTAGTCCCCAGCGCCCCCGTGAAGCGACACCCAGGGTCTGCACGAAATCAGCCATCTCTCTTAGCACTGTCTGAGCCTGAGCCCAGGGACCACTCAGAATAAACCCCTCCCTTGTGGTCCGGATGAGCCCACAGAAAGAGACCTCCCTGAGGTCACAGGCTTCTCTCCTGGCACTGTGCACACTGGCAACGCTCCTCGGTGTCAAGGTGGACGAATTGCTGGGCTAGGCTGTTACAGTAAAGGCTCCTGATCGATACGCCTCCATCTCCACGCCCTCTGGAGTCCCTGCCCACACTGGCTCTGGGCTTAACCATATCATCTGCTTCGGCCAGTGGAACATCAGCAAATGTGATGCAGGCAGAGGCTTGAAAACCACGTGTGCATTGGGGCTTGCTCTCTTGTTGCTGGGCTATCAGGAAGTGGGTTAGCCTACCAGAAGATGAAACTACAGGAGCAAAGACACATCTTCATGCTGCGTTCCCCTGGCCCAGCGGTTCTCCACCAGAGGGAAACATTTGCCAACGTCTGGATATATTTTTGGTTATCCTAATTGGGGAGGGGGAGCAGCTACTGGAATCTGGTGGAAAGAAGCCAGGGAGCTGCTAAACATCTTACAATGCACAGGACAGCCCCCCACAACACAGAATTACCCCATCCTAAATGTCAGCGGTGCTGAGTTTTAGAAAGCCGGTACCCTCAACCAACCAGCAACCCCTGCCCTCACCAGGTGATCTCCCAACTGGCTGCAGCCCCATGAGTTACCCTAGGTGAGACCAATAAAAGAATGGCCCGTTGACCCCAGCCTAGATTACTGCCCCACAGAATTACAATAAGCAATAAGGTAGTGATGGTGTTAAACCATTAAACTGTGGGTTGGATTTTTACGCAGCTGACACAGGACACTTGGCTAATGGTGGCCCACTGCTGTGCGTATTTGCACATGTCCTCACTCTGTCACAGGAATGTAGAGCTGGCTGGATCCTCGTGCATGGGCGCTCCATCTTGTGGCTATTACCCGGCTTGGAGCTGTTTATTACACCTACCCCCCTCCTGCCCCATACCCCGATTACAGGCCAGTTGCTGTTCTAAGTTTTCCATGAGTATTGATTCAGTTAATCCTTACAACAGCACCATAAGGTATTAACCCCTATTTTACAAAAGCGAAGCTCGGGCTCCAGATTAACTTGCAAAGGGGCACACGGTTACTAAAAACGTCCGGAATGGGGACATCTGGCCCCGAGTCTGTGCCCTTGACCACTGCTCCATGCTGTCTCCTGTCAGTGACACTGCTTCTCGGCTTCATGGTGTGCTCTGTCCTCTCATGGCCCGGCTGCCCCCTCCCCTGCCCCAGACAGTTGCCCACTAGGATGGCTGGCCACTGCTGCTCCCAGGTCGCCGCAGGTATGTGACGCGCTATGCCTTGAAACAGGACTCCCAGGAGGGCGACTGTGAGCCACGGTTCCTGGGTCAGGACCCAACCCCCAAGCCAAGCTCCAATACTTATTCGCTGTGGGATCTTGAGCACTTTTCCTAACTTCTCTGCGCCTCAGTTTCCTTCCTGGCAAAATGGGGCCCAGTCATCAGTGTACAACAATCGGCAAAGTGCAGGACACAGGTCTAAGTACTGGTGACATGAGATAAAACAAAGGCATGAGGTCCCCCCTCCGGGACTCATAGCATGATGGGGAAAGGGAAGCACTAAACAATCACAGTAAGACAGGGGATCAACATGCACTTGTAAGGATTACGTGATAACGGCTGTGACAGCGTCTAAACAGTGTCTGGTGGTGGCTGCTCGGTGGACAGCAGTGGAGCCTCGATTCCAGGCTGTAGTGGTCGATTTCTAAGTTCCTGGCTGCGACCTTGCTCCCCCTCTGGGGGCAAGAGAGGGGGACCCAGTAAAGTAACAGTAATTTGGAAATAAAATGTTGCTTTTCTTCAGGAAAAGAGGCATGCTTCCTGGCATTTGAGCATTTTTCTCACTCCCTGATTACAGTTACACTCCTTCTGCCATTACAGTGCAGTGGTTCCCAGCCCAGCCCCTAGAAATGGATGCGTGGGTTCAGGTTCCCTGGGCACGCGCTTAACTTCTCTGGGTCCCAGCCTCTCATCTGTCAATTGGGGATGATAAGTGACTAACGCATGAGGTCATTGTGAAGTTTAAATGGATTATAGAATGGCACACTGCATGTGCACTGTTATCAAAGCTATAGCTGTTTTTTTTCATTCTGCTTTGCCTGCACACACTGCCCCCCTCCCCCAAAAGCGGTTCTCTGAATCCTAGGGCTTGTGGCTGGCGGAGAGCTGACTACCCTGCTCAGATCGAAGGTCACTTGTGCCTTTAGGGGCCATAGAACTCTCCCTCCTCCCCTTCCTGCTCCCCTTTCACGGAGTCATCACCTTGTTCTTTATTATCGTGATTGTTAATTTAAAATACAAAGGGAGTGTATAATCATTGTGCAAAAATTAAAACATGCAGGTAAGCAGGAAGAAATTAAAATCACTTCAAATCTCACCATTCAGAGAGAATTAGCGTGAACGTTTTAGGGTATCTCTCTCTCCAGACTTTTCTGCATTCAACATATTTGCCTAAATAAATGTGTGTATATATTTAGGCCTGGGGTCAGCATGCTCAGCCTCAGGCTCTTCTTGGAGGGCCCCTTAGGTAGATGGGGAACCACAGCACTGTCGGCAGCTCTGAGCCCAGGACCCTGGCAGGTTCGGGGAAGGACCTTTCTGCTTGGTATCAGTGTGCTCCCCGCCCCCAGCTGAGCCTGGAGCTGCCTTCTCCCAGCTCTGCAAGGAATGCCCATTTTGGAGCTGTTTTCGATCCCTTTCACAGATGCAACTTGTTGGTGGGACAATGGTGTCAGAAGAAAACCCACAAGCAGGCCCCTGGGAATGAATTGGGCCTCTATGTGAAAAGCCGCTCTCAGCCGCAACCCAGCTCCTCTTAACCCATTCTGAAAGCTGACCAACACATTGCTAATAGCCAAGACATTGAAAGGATGAAAAGGGAGCCCGCAGAACAGATGCAGCTTCACGACAGCTGGAGAACTTATTGGCAAATGCGAGGGTGACATTTATCCAGGCTTTCTCGACTCTTTTCCAAACCTAGGGGCAGTGGAGTTTGCTTTCATTCCCTACCATGGAATTTCTCAGAAATCTTACAAATCATAATGGCTATAATTTATTGAGCACATAGTCTGCGCCAAGCTCTTTACAGAAATGATGTTTAAATCCTCACCTCAGTTTTACAAGGCAGATAAGGAAACTGAGGCTTAAGAAGGCAGTGGCTTGACCCAGGTCATGCTATCAGTAAGAAAGAGAGTAAAGAGAGATTTGAACCCAGGTAATCGAACTCCAGAGTCCTTCATTTTTGCATAAAAATGAATGTTTACATTATTAGAGTGCCCTATGCCCATAGTTAAAAATCAAATGGGGCTAAAAGGTAACAAACTTCGGTGGCCCACAGCACAACCCTCTCTACTCCTCTGCCTTGCTCCCTATAAGCAACCAACTCAGCAGCAGCATTTTCTGCTCTTTACTCTGGATTTATTTCATTTCTTATACATTTTTTCCCCTTGAATAAATAATCCCCCTGCCCTCTTTCCCATTTCTTAGTTTCTTCTACTTATTGTAATTTCCCCCCAATTCCTTTAATGGATCTATCAAAGGCCTAACAATAACTTCCCCACTGCTCAGCCAGGCTGTAGCATCTTGTCTTCCTTCCGCCATGCCCTGGCACCTGGCTTCAGGCTGGGCTGCTCCCCGCTCCCACACACACTCTTGGCCCAGAGACTTCCTTTTGCCACTCCCTTTGCGGGAGCCCCTGTTCTTAGATGACATGGCTTCCTCCTTCATGAGGAGTGCAGTTTTGGAGTCCTGCATGTCTGAATATGTTTTTATTTCCCCTTCACATTTGATGGATCATTTGGCTGAATATAAAATTCTGGGTTGAAAACCATGTTCTTTCGGAAGTTTGACGGCATTTCTTCCTTGTGTTCTATTCAGCGTTTTTGGAGATAAGCCCTTCTCATTTCCATTCCTTTCTGTGTTAGGTGCTTTTCTCTTTCTGGGGCTTTCCAGCTGTTCTCTATCCCCTTTGTGTTCTAACATTTGATACCATGTCGTCTGGTGTGAATTGTTCTTTTGCTCATTGTGCTGGGCACCTTCTATTGAATTTTTAAAACTTTAGTTATCTTATTTTAAATTTCCCAAACCTCTTTCTTCTCTGAGTGTTTTGGGATTCTATTTTTATGTCATATTTTCTCAAGGTTACTAATTTATAGGTTCTTTTTTAAAAAATATTTTAAGGTTATATGATATCTGTTCCTTCCAACTTCCTTCTTATCTGTTTATTTTGACCTCTCTCTTTCATTTCAAATGTCTGGTGACCCTTCATATTTAAGAGCAAGGCAGGCTTATAGGCTAGCAGATGTCACAGTCGGGTGAGAGGACTAGAAAGCTGTTTTACTGGGAATCCAAATAACATTTTCTGGAGATCTTGTCCTAGGAGCAGGGGATGGGGGTAAGAAGCAGCTCAATCTCTCCACAGAAGAAGCTTCCAAATGCCTGCTTGGCAGGGAAGTGACACCTAGCTGCTGATGTCCTGGGAGCGGACAGGAAATCTGAGGGTCCATAATTTATTAAGCTTTTAATTAATCTCCAAGTTTTCAAACTCCTACCTCCCTGTCACTCTCTGCTGTGACTAATGTCCTGGAGTCCACAGCATTTCCAGTTCAGCTTCTCTAAAGAATAATTTCAGGTCTCTCTCGTGGAAAAAGAGAGGAGGGGGTGGCTTCCCGTTTCATCGCGCTGGGCCTCACTCCCACCTTCAGGGACCTGGTACCTTTAGGCAGCCAACCCGGGCAGATTCTACGGTCTCCTTGGTTCACATCTCATCATTTCCCTCTCTTGCATGCACGTGGACTTTTATTTTCTCCACTCCACGCAGTCAGAGACTACTCCCTTCCCCATCTGCCTGTCTACAGAAATGTTTAGGAGTCTTTCCTCCGCATTGCTGTTCTCTCTTCTTCTCTTCATCCTTTTGGCTTAATGCCTTTGTGATTCCACTATTAGTGGTTATCTAGGGAAAGGGGTGAGTGAAGTGGAATTATCGGCTATAACTGTATCAGGTATCCATTTTGCCTAACAAATCACCCAAAAACTTAGTGGTTTAAAACAACAATGATTTATTATTTTTCATGATGCTGTAGATTGCTTGGGTGGTTCTGTTGCTTCACCTGGGCTCACTCATGCAACATCCATTTAGCAGTTGGCTGGGCTGGAAGATACATATGTCTGGTGGTTGGTGCTGGCTGTTGGCTGGGGTGCCTCAGTTCTCCTCCACTGGCCCCTCATCTTCCAAGAAGCTTAACCAGCTTCCTTAAGGGGTGAACTCAGCAATGTCCCAAAAGGTTAAAGGCAGAAGCTGCAAGGTCTCCTAAGGCCTTGCCTTAGGAGTCAGGCAGCATTACTTCCACTGAATTCTATCAGTCAAAGCAAGTCAGCCCAGGCTCAAGATGTTTTCTCTTGATGGGAGGAGTGGCAAAGTCACACGGTAAAGGGGTATGTATGTAGGGATAGGAGAAACTGTTGCAGCCTTCTTTATAAAAAAAAAATCTATGCTACAGAAGACATAAATGCAGATCCATCCGCTTTCTTTAACTGGAAGTCTTCCCGTGCTCCTTGTATTACCGCACACCACCAGAGTCTGTCCTGGACCTTAATTTAAGATCTTTTGAGAGTTTTGCTCATCAAATCCCCATGGTCCCAGGTAGCCGTAAGTATATACAGCACAACCCCACATCGAGGAGAGGAGTAGAGCTCAATAACTCTTATCAAAGCATTTAGTATCGGAGGAACTTGGCATCAAATCCCAGTTCCACCATGTCTTAGCCCTATTATCTTAGGTATGTTACTTAGTCTCTCTGAGCCTCAGTTTCCTTACTATAAGATATGGTTTTGTGTATAATATGTGAATTAACACATGTAAAACCCATACTTAGCCCAATGTTTGATACAAAGCAGCATTCAGCAGTGAAAATAAGTGATTTTTCTGGGAAAATATCACATCTCTAATACTTGAATCACTGGAGATGGAATTTGAGAAAGAGTCTAATTTAAATCCAGGCTCTTTACATAAATACTTCATGGGGCTGTTGCGAGGATCCAATGAATTAAAATGGATAAAGCACCTAGAAGAGTACCTGGTACGTCACACGTGCTCAGTAAAGTGTTTGTGTATATCCTGCTTTCTTAGGTGGAGGCACCAGCATAGCTCACTTCCGACAGGGCCATTCTGATGGGGAACACCACCTGGTCAGGTGCGGGTGGGTTGGGGAGGGGTTTGCTCCATACAGTGAGGACCTGGCAGCAGGGTTAAAAGTCGCTGCGCCTGCTCTCTAGGGCTCACGCAGCCAGCCCACAGGCGTGCCTATCTCTCCAGCTGTGATCCTTAACCTGGATTCCATGGGTCAGTCAGCCTCAGGGGCCTAAGAACCGCTTGATGATGCATGGAGCACATGAGTGTATATGCGTTTTTCTGTGATCTAGACATCACAGCTTTTGTTAAATCTTCAGAGAGGTCACTAACCCCCTAAATGTTGAACATCTCGGGTCTAGAGACTCGCCCACCCTTCCAACCAATGTGCTTCTAATGTGGCTTGGGTTGAGAAATAAAATTGTCTATCATGTTAGGACTCTGATTGAAGTAGGTCAGAGGGACCTGAAGAAGAGCCAGGTGGGCTGTCCTGTGGCGGAGGTGGGCGAGCTTCATAGTGAATGACACTATGGGTCCCCGTTTTGCTGCCCAGTCGCCTGCTTTTGCATCCAGGCTGGCCTAGCTGCTTGCAAAATTTGGATGACTAGAAAACGGACTCCCAGTGAAGTGAGCTGGTTGTCACTTTGTTCATGCTGTGGGCATTTTCACTGTCTGTCAGGCAGTCCAGGTGTCCTGAGCCCTCTGTGTGTATGCTCCATCCTAACTTCCGGGCTGGGTACATCAAAGAAATCCCTCACACTGCACCCAGCAGCAGACAGGGAAAGGCTGGCCTTATCTGGTGACTTGCAGTGACATCTAAGAAAATCACCTGCTATTCCTTGACTGGTTCTTCTATTACAGTCACATTTGTGACCAAAACAGCCAACTTTTAAGGGTGGAGTTTTTCTCATGAATGTACTAGTGTATCATTTTTAAAGAAAAGAAACAAACCCAGCAGAGCTGTAACAGCTAAGCTAAACCTTCTTCCCTTTCAAGGTTAATCCTTTATCATCTCCCTCTTTTGTGACTCAAAGGCAGAGAGAAGAAGGTTCACCCAACCTCTGTGAACTATTTGTTGACTGAGCCATTCCTGGGGAGGCTTGTCCAAAACTCTTGGAGAGCAGCTAGGGAGTGACCTGGAGCTCTACTCAAAAGCATCCTGGGTAATTCGGTGGCAAGCAGAAAGAGAATTCTGGAGCCTGTCATGCCAGTGTGAGGTCTCCACAAATCCACCACAGGGGACCATCTTCCCCCAGCTGGAGGCTGCCTCCCTTCCCCCTTGCCCTAACCCACCCTTGTCACTGGTACTGAACCTCTGGCGGGGGCCTGGGCAGGTAGCCAGGTCCAGGACAGCTGGGGGCTAGGGTTCCCGAGTTAAGCCTCTCTGGAGAAAGCCCCTTTCCCCTGTGCCTCTCAGCACAGGGATTGGGTGACTCACTCTCAATAAGGCATCATCAATTTCCTCCTAATAACACACTTGTCACTGAACCATTCCAGGAATTTGGTATTGCAAGAGATCTGGCTCAAGGCAGCAGGGCCAAAAGGTAATCCTCTGTTTATAAACTGTTTCCCACCGAGGGCTGGAGAGGGGCGAGGAACATCCAGTCAATGCCACACATTCCTTTTTTGGAGCTGGAATGGTTATACCCACTTAACAGATGAGGGATGTAGTGACTCAGAACCCCAGGCCCAGCTGGGACAGACCCTGCCTCCATCCTCCCACAGGCAGCCTTTGTGGCAGACAGCTGAGGTTTGACTCCGGCTACGCCACGTCCAAGCTGGACCACCTTAGGCAGGCTTCTTCATCTCTCTAGCCTCTCCTTTCATCATCTATGAAAGGTGGAGAATAGTCAACTCATGAAGGTTTTGCAAAGATTCAGTGAGCTACGTTAGGGAAAGGGCTACCGGCACAGTGCCAGCACGGAGCAAGTGAGGCAGTTAGTATTGCTGCTCCAGTTAAGGGCCACGTGCTTCCCTTCAGCACGTCACCACCTCACCTGGCTTACTGTTGTCCTCCCCTCTGACACTGTGTCCTGTCATTCTTTCTTTCGAATAAGAAAGGTGGCCGCTTCCACATTATATCACTTACTCCCGACTAGCATTTGGGGGAGACGTTATTATCCCTAGTTGACAGGGGTAGAAACTGAGGCTGGGAAAATTCGAGTGACTTCCCAAGGCCGCCACCAGGAGCACAACAGATCAGGATTTGAACCTAGGTCTCACTCTGCATTCATTCTCCAACACGCAGCTCCCAGGGGAAGCCCACGATCAAGGACCAGCTGCCAGCAGGGAAGTTCTGAACGTGGCCAAGTATTTTTGTCACTGCATTCTTCCAGGCAGCTCAGTCTCTGGACTCTGGACAGTTGCCAAGGAGGTGTGAGCAAGAAGGGAGAACGAGGACTTCTTCTGGAGGGTGCAGTGAGGCAACCAAGCTGTTATTTACTGAGCCCTCACTGCATGCCCTCCATGCTAACGCGGGGCGTCTCTGTTAATCCACACACAACCTGTGAACAGGCCTAGTGCAGGCCCTGCTTCACAGAGGAAAACAAGCACAGAGAGGCCAGGTCACTTGCCCCAGCCTGTACCTGGGTGTCCAACTGTGTTATTAACCTCTCTACCTGCTGCCTCATGCCAGCATGGCATAAAGTGTGGCCAGAGCAGGTTTGGAAACCTTATCCAGGCGAAATGACCTCTACCCACAGCAAAGGCTGAACTGGCAGGCCCTGTGTCCCCCAGGAGCCTCCCGGGTCTCTCCCTGAGCACTGCTGAGTTTCTGTGAGTGTGTGTGTGTGGGGGGGAGGGGGCAGTGGTTAGCGAGAGGCATCTCCTGCTACTTGCATCCCGGGGGTGGCAGCCCAGGTGGCAACAGCCCAGGCAGCAGCCTCCTCAGGACTGCCCACCTCAAAGCTACCTGTGTGTCTGCAGTGGAGCTGGACTTCAGTAAAAAGCAAAGCAGGCCCTGGAGCCCACAGGGTCCCTAGTGTCCCTTGCACTAAACTCGTCCCTACCCCACCCCGCCCCACGAGCATGGGGGCAATCTGCCTGAGGGCAGAAGCTTGACCCCACTCCCCCGTTTCTTCATCACCCAGAACAGTGCCTGGCCCTCCACAGACATTTGATGAGTGACAGACTGACAGATGGAACGACTGACGAAAACCCACCAGTGCAATGATAAACAGAAGCCAGGGTGGCAGGAATTGTCTGGGCTGTTGGTGAGGGTCCACGTGGGAGCGGAGGTGGCGCTGCCCCGGCAGGCCGGATGCAGGGAACATGTAAAGGCCTCCAGAAAGCACAGGCTCAAACCTGAACTAGAGAGGCCAACAGGCTAGCCAGGGTGCGACAGGCGGGTGGTCCGAGGCCGCCCGGCCACACACCAGGCCTTGTTACGATGTCAGAGCTGCTAAGGGCTTCTGCCCCACGCTGCCTCCTCTGCCATCACTGCTACCGAGAGTCCTCCACGAGAAGGGACCGCCCGGAAACGGAACCCGTCTGCACTGGGAGTTGCAGACGAGCTTGGAACAACCCCCTTTCTGCTTCTCTTCCTTCCCTCCTAGTGGTTGACCTCGGGGCTGTCCCTTCATCAATGGGTTGTTTCCCCGTAGCTTTGCCATCTGTCAAGTGGAGAGCATATCTTCCTCCCAGGACCGTGTAGATGCCAGAGCCTAGAACTTGCGTAGCACCTGCACCCCGATCTCGCCGCAGCACAGTTGAAGGTGCTAACTCTGCCGAGATGCCACATCCCTGCGATGTCTCACATGCAGACTTTCCACACCGCAGCTCAGCGCACTGAGCCTGTCCAGGCCTGGGCCCCTGGGCTTCTGCCTCCAAACCCTGCACCTCCATCTTGCCCACCCTCCCAGCCTCAGAAGCTGGCTTTCCTGTGGGGCAATCCCTGACACAAAAAAGGAAACAATTAGCATATTCACCGATTTAATTCTCTCTATTCCCTTCTCTGTGAAAACAATTTGCCAGGGCCCAGAGTCAGGGCTCCGCTAACAGCCCTGTCAGGGGATGGTGAGGCTCGGGGACCTGTGAAGTCTCCAGCTAATTAAGTGAAAGATGCTCTGGGGAAACAGGTTTTATGTTCCTGCTGCTCTGCACAGGTCACATTAAGCACAGAAGCAGCCTCTGGAAACTGTGGAGAAGGCAGGGAGGGGTGTGAATGACAAAGATGATTAGAGGGTTGGAAAATGAGATGGATGTGAGATGAAAGGTTAAGGCAATTGAAGTATTTAGCCTGAAGGAGACACAGGGATGAGGGGCCAGCAACTTAATCATCCCTTCCTGTGCTGTGAAGCAGAGTCCTCCCCGTTGGGTCTCTCCTTCCTCTCTGCCTGTGTTCTCTTGCCCTCACTCCCTTTATCTCATCCACCTTTTTGTTCTACTTACTTGTCGATTCATTTTGACCTTTACTGAACACCCACTCTGTGCCAGACACTTTGCCAGGTTCTCGGGATGAAAGGACAAGAGTCTCTCTGCCTTGTAGGTCAAGTGGAAGCAGTGGGCCCATAACCCCGAACTACCTGGACTAGAGGACTAGGGGACGATAGGTCCTGTCTAAGGTCTCAGAGGCAGGAAGCGCTGAGGCTGCAGCTGCTCTGAGCGCTCGGGAGCACAGTGGGCCGCCCAGCCCTGTGTGGGCTTCAGGGGAGCTTTCCTGCAGGAGATGGAGCCCAAGTGGGATCCTGAAGAATGGATCTGTGAGCCAGGTGAGCACAGGCGGGAAGGGCAGTCCAGGCAGCGGGAGCAGCCCAGGCAAAGGCCCAAGACGAAATGCAGAGTGTGCATAAGCGACTACAAACTGCTGGGCTTTACTGGAGCCAAAGGTAGGGACCAATGTGGGGTGGGGCGCGGCCAGAGGGCCAGGCAGGACCCAGATCCCAAGGGCCTGGACTCTGTGGCAGGGAATGTGGGCTTTGTCCAGAAACAGTGCTTCCCAGAGTATTCAGAATGAACAGGGAGGTTACTTGCAGGGTTAACAGGTGTTTCTCCCCAAAATAAAATTGGTCAAATAAGTTGAGTGACATTTGTAAAAAGGGGCATTTGGCAATATCTGTAGCTATTTTTGGTTGTCCTAATTTGGGGGTGGGGTGCTACTGGCACCTAGTGGGTTGAGGCCTGGGATGCTGCTTATCATCCTACAAAGCACAGGACTGCCCCCTGCCCAGGGCCCCCACAGTCCCTGCACAGACCCCAGCAGGCCCTTCATCTCTGTGCTGTCGTGGTCTGCTTGCCAGCCAGTCTTCTCACTGGACTGTGCGCGTCTGAATGGCCGGGTTCAGGCAGTCAGTATCTGGGGGGAAAAATATGGGAGAAGAGGACTTCCCGGCAGGGTTGGAGGGAGGGGCTTGCTTTGGGTAAAATCTGTTTTGTGAGGGGGGTACTCCCGCCAGCAGGGCTGGTGGGTGATTCTGGGGGGGGGGGTTCGTTCCATCCTAGCAGCCCCCAGCTGCTGTGGCTAGGGGTGTGGGAATTGGACCCGGCCCAGGAAGCCGGCCGGACCCGAGTCACAGAGCTACTCTGTGCTAGGCCCGGGGCGGGCTGCCGCACGCACCCCCTCTGGCCAGGCTCTTCTTTCCCGTTGGATTTTTCTTTATGGGTTCTTTTAACATGCCTGTTTTTAATGTATTTGCCTGTCTCTTCTCTTCACTCCCCTTCCTGCCTCGGAATGTCAGCCCCATGAGGCAGGACTTTTCATCTGTATTGTTGACCGCTTTATTCCCAGGGCCTGGCACATAGTATGTGCTCAGTTAAAATGTGTTGAAGCAATGAGTGCCTGAACACCCCCTTGCTGTACAGCTCAGAGTGCCCAGGTGCTGGGCCGAAGTACCACATGTGTTCCCTTTTCCTCTGCACCAGCAGGAATGGGGGAAATCCCAGGAAGTATCCCTCCTAAACCATGCAGTATTTTTCATTGTCTAGAGTGAGAATCCCAAAGCTGCTTTAGGGGGAAGATGCAGGAACTTTACATGCACACCCTGGTTGTCCCTGAAAAATTTGTGAGGGTGACTAACCATTAGCTGCTGGAGGAGGGAGTAGAGCAGGGTGATGCAAAAGGCCAAGCAGCTTGGCAGCCAAATGAAACTGTAGCCAGTTGACAGGACAATGGCATGAACAAAAAGGCCTTGCTCCCTCTGGTAACGCTGCCAAGCATTGTGACACATGGGTAATTGCATCTGAGTGCGGTGCTGTGGGGTTGCAGCCCACAGGCTGGCCGAGCTTCAGTCACTGCCGGCCGCCTGAGGAAGCTCATTCATTACAGCGAGGGGCCAACAGGGCACTCCCCAATTACACACAGCGCGGACCAAAGCAGGGAGAGCAAGTGCCTACTGGTCCCCTTGGAAACAAATGCAAGGAAATAAAAATCCGTGGGTAGAAGCAGGTGTCCAGGTCTAGCCAGGGTTGCCAGGGAATTTTGTGTTAATGGGGGGAGTCTGTGTGCCCCCAAAGTTACGGGCCATGGGGTTCTTATTAAGCTTGGGCCTGTGGCCTGGGTTATGGACAGAGCAAAGCTGTTAGAAACCTGGGCTCAAATCCCAGCTGCCCCTCCGAGCTGGGGGTTCTAGGCTGCAGAGGCCAAAGACCTGACACTGTCCTGAGCTTTGTGGCCTCAGAAAGGTCATCCATAAAAAGTGTATGTGGGTGAAGGGACGGCTTGTCTGTTCTGTTAACCTAATGGGGCTGTTGGGAGAACCAAAAAGATGGGGAAAGTAGAAGAGCCTTGAGAACCGTAAATAAAACATGGAGTGCAGGAAGACATGAGGGGGTGCAGCTGTGCCCCCCCCCCACCTAGGGGGCTGTCCATAGGAAACAACAGCAAACCACCTGGGGTGGCCTTTCGTTACCTGTGGAAGCCAGGGGAATTTCATGACACACCCCTCATCTGCGGGAGACACCTTTTCAGGCCTCAGGATGGTTCCTAGAAGCCTAATTAAGGCCCCTTAATGAACAACCCCATGCAGGCGCAGAGACACATAGTCCATTGGGTTATTCTGAATGATTTCTTTAGGCAGATAAGTTTATAGTCGGCTCATAATCATATGCCATTTTCCATTTTCCAAAACTCATATAAACTTAGTCCTTAAACAATACCAGAAGATAGGCATTATCATGCTCATGTGGCATAATTGTAGAGGCTCAGAGAGGTTGGGTGAGCTTTCCAAAGTCACACAGCCATTTTCTTTCAGAGACAGTCTTTGAGTCCAGGCCTTAGATTGCAGGTTAGATTGGTACCCACTCTATAGACACAACTGACTCTCCTTCCAGAGTGCCCCTCCTCCCCTTCTTTTTTAGGGTCTTTGTGTTGCTTCACCACCTTCCCTGACAAATCTAAACAGAACTCTCTGAAGAGGGCCGCCCGCCGGCAATACAGAATTCTCCCGGGGAAAGCTAATGTTCCAAGAGCAGAGCCTAGGCCGCTTCCTAGGCGGTGCTGTTCCCTTGGGGTACTGCGCACAGTAGGGCACCTTACATGGTGTGGGCTACGCCTGCCCGGAGGACTTGCAATCTCAAGCAAGGCAGACATGACTATTCCAACATCTATCGTCGCCTGAAAAGCTGGTTACAGCATATCTCCTAGATATGAGATGAGGGTCACTCTCTCCTTAAAATAAGTGCACTTCACTTACCTCCCTGTGCAGAGCCTGTGTCTGGATCCTGAACCCTGAGAAAACAAACAGAGGGATGAGAACTTTAGTTTATAATAAAGATTAAAGTGCTCTCTGATTTTTAAATGATACCCCGTGTATTACCAGTCAAGTTCACACCATTACCACATTTAATCCTTGCAATAGTCCGGTGAGAGTAGTGATAACCCTGCGAGGTATTCACATTCCCATTTTAAAGATGGGGGAAACTGAGGCTTCAAAGTGCACAGATGGCTTGCCCAAGGTCACAAGGTGAATATATGGTAGAGATGGAACACACACCTGGTTCTTCTATCTGCAAGTTCAGGACTTTACATAGGGCAACATCTTTTACTTTCTATGAGTAAGAACTTAATTAGCAGTAAATTCAAAGGTCGATTAGAGCTTCTAATGGGAATCCCTTGAATTCCTTGTAACATTATGACTTATCTCTTCTCCAAGAATCATGAAATCAGACTAATAGCATCTAATCAACCCTCACCACAAATATCACATCTGACATGATCGCAGGTGTGGTGTGAAGATGGAGACCCACCAGCCATTGCTCGAGGTTAGGTGCGTGGGCACCGCTTGGGACTGCGCCTCTTAAGAGATTCCAGGGCTCCCATAGGGCTAGCATTGCTTCAACAGAGCATTCACAGAGCTCTGTAGCAGCCCAGAGGAATTTAAGAATAAGTGTAAATCACAGTCACCACTTTCAAGGAGTTTACAATTTGGTAGGAAGGTGAGATTTGTTATGAAATCTTTGAAAGGCAATGTACCAAACAGAAAGACGTTAAGTGCCATCTGGTTGGTATACAGCCCAAGGCTTCGTGAGGATGTAGGCCTTGAGAAAGGGTAGGACTTGGAGGGGGAGGAAGGAGAAAGGGCCTCCATTCGGTGGAGGATGAAGTGCCGGCAGCAGGCAGTTTGTGGAGATGCAGGGTCCCAGCACCAGCCCCACCTGCACGCCCAGCACTCAGACCTGGGCCTTGGTACAGCCAGGTTTTAACGCATCTCTGAGCCTTCGCACCTGCTATGGCCTCCTCTGGACAGAACCTGCCTTGCTTGCTTCCTTGTCCCATTTCTCATGCCCCATTTACCTGTTAGCAACTGTCAGTTCAATCTCGCTTCTGCTGTGTGATGGATTCTGACACCCTGCAGTGCATTTCCTTTCTCCTGTGCACTGATCATGTGCTGTGATGATGTGTTCATAAGCCTGTGTTCTCTACATCACAACCCTGGAGAACAGGGACTCCCTTCTTTTAATTTTTGCATAGTCATTTGTTGAATAAATACAACAGATAGAAATGCAGACTGACTGAATGAACGAATCTGCAAAAAGAGAGTCATATGGGACATAGGGGCTGACACCAAGAACCAACGGCACCCTGGTCAGTAGATGTACGATGCCCAATAAATCTGAACAGAAGTAATGATTCTTTGATAAATGAATGATTGATTAGCTGAGTTATACACACACACACACACACACACACACGGTGCCAAAAAAAGTATGCACATTTTAAGAATGGAAAAAAACTGTATTGAAATTACACCGATGGTAACCACTTTGAGCACCTCTTGTAATTGCAGAAGTCAAATGTGACATGTAGTCAACTTTTGTTATGAGTATATTTTGAGGATTACAATTTTAATGCAGTTTTTTCCCCTTTCTTAAAATGTGTATGCATTTTTTGGGGCACCCTCTGTATATTACGATGAAATGCATCACCACTCTTCAGCTAACTTGGTTGATGCTTTTGGTTTAATCGTGTTTCCTTAAAGTCAGTGAGGCTGAGGCCTGAAGGGCCAGTAGGGGTTAAACAACCAAGGGGAAACTAAAATGCACACAGAGCAGCCGAGCAAGGCCTGGAGGTGAGGCAGGAGGAGGGCTTGAGGTGAGGGTGCAGCCACAGCCAGCAGGGCTGATGATGGATTAGCCAAGCAGCAACCCACACTGTGCACCTTCCAAGTGAGGGTAAACCCAAAGATGTGGGGTAGGACTTGGCAGCCAGGAAGCGCCAGCAAGGAGCGCCAGTGTGCGTGAGAAGGGATGTGTGTATAGGGGTAAGTACCTCTCATCTCTGAAGATGACCTGGCTTTGGGGGCTTCAGGTTGTTGCTATGGCATTAGGGACCGACTGTGACACCAGTGAGGGCAGAGCAGGTGTGGGTGACCGCGGAGCACATGCAGCAAAAAGCTGTGAGAACTCATAGAGACATGACCTCAAATAAATGAGATTCCAAGCTCGCCCATGAGAAAGAGAAGACCACACCTACATCCTCTGTCTGAGGATCCTGTTGGGGGCCCGAGCCCTCACCTTACCCTTATTTCCTATCCTTGGCCTCTGAAGCCAGCACCCCCTCTTCCCTTCCCAGCTTCCCAGCGTTTCTGCTTCCCCAGCTCAGTTGCTGGACCCACCTCCAGGCCGGGCCTGGTCAGCCTCTGAGCCAGGCAGTGCAGAGGCTGCAGCCTCCACTGCCAACCAGGGCCAGTGCCTGATGCCAACAACCTGCCTGGTTCCTGGGCGAGCAGCCGCTTGCCCTCCCTCGCCCACTGGTGCTGGCCCAGGTCACAGTACAGCTCCTGCCTTAATCCGCTCTCAGGCTGTGGCTTAGCCACTGCAGATCTGTAACTGTCCCTCACATGCCTTACATTATCCCACAGATGCATCAACAACAAATCCAAAAGGTGGGGGGAGTTATTCCCAGGTAGCCTGGGAGGAAAGGAGGCCCAGGGAGGTCAGGTAAACTGCCTGATTACTCAGCACCATAGTGGTAGAGGTGGTATTCGAACCTGGGTTAGATTCTAAGGCCCTTCCTCACCCACTGTTTTATACCCTTTGTCTAGACGCAGCCGCGTTCACTCCCCAGTCCCCTTGCCCTGCAAGCTTGTCTGGGCCCACCTCTGGCCCTGATGGCATCCTCTGGTTTTGATTGCCAGAGGCCATGATGAAACTTAATTTATTCCTCCACTCAACAAATATTTACTGAGTAGCCCCTATATGCCAGGCACTGTGCTGGGCCATTTATTGTTTTCTGGCTGCCTGAATTTGTCCACAGCTGGACCTGCTGACCTCCAAAGACATCGGCTGCCACAGCTTGCTCTGTCCTCAAAGCACCATGGTGGAGCTCTCTGTGGCCAGCTCCGACCAACTTCAGTGGCACAGCTGGACCGCTCTCCATCTCCTCTGTGCATTAACGGCCCACTCTGGCCTTGCTTTTTAACCTTTCTTGCTAGGCCTGTCTGGCAAATGCAGTCTGGGCCTGGCATGGTGACATTTGAGCCTGTTCCCATTATGGCAACTAAACCAGTCACTGCTGTTATCAAATAAGGGTCAAAAGATGAGAAAGAATTGAAACAGCTGCAGATCCATTTGATTCTTGATATGGTGACTGTAGGAATGAAACAACAACAGTTTTTTTGGCGGGCAGAGGAGCTGTCAATAATCACACTTTCCCCACTGGGCGGTGAGGGTCCTGGAGGCGTGACTTGGAGGCACAAAAAACAGGCTTGGAGGGGTAAAATGACCAACCTAAGTTTACACAACGTTATTGCATTTTTTTCTATTTGTAAAAGTAACACATGTTCATTGTGGAAAATTAGAAAGTACCAAAAAGTATAAAGAAAAGAGAAAATAAAGAAAAAAAGAAGAAAGTGGAAAAACACCAAAAGCATAAAGAAAAAAAGAAAAAAGTTTGTGATACCATTGCCCAGAGATGACAACCACTGTTAACATTTTGCGTGTTTACCTCTAGATTTTCCCTATGCATATATGTGGATTTATTCTGTACATGCTATTGTACTTTGTATCCAGCTTTTATCTCTTAACATTAATTGATAGCATTTCCCCCTTGACACTGTTTTATGAAAACGTTATTTTAATTGGCTGCATGGTATTCCATTATGTGGGTGTGCTATAATTATTTGACTTATGCTCTTAGTGATTTGGGTTACTCCCTACCTCTCCCACATTTTTCTATATAAATAACACTAAGACGGACATATTTGTACATAAATATTTGGGCACATATCTGATTTTTCCCTTGGGCTAAGTTCTAAGGGACACCGTGTAACAAAGCACTTTGGCATGGTCTGTCTCTCTCTGCCCACAAAGGGGGGGATGAGGGTCACTAGTTACCACCAGGCTTCCTGGCAAGGGCTTCGGGGGTACCCAAAGGGGGGATGCTGAAGCAGGGGGCATGGGCACCCCAAAGCTTCACTTCTCTTACAGTTTTTCTTTGCAGGTCCCCTGCTTTATTATCAGAACTCTTTAGTTCAGAAACCTGCTGAAACCAGCTCAAGAGAATAAAAGAAAAGGAGAGAATGTCAGGCAGGAACCTAGCGAGTCCTCAGAGAGGGTCTGGCGAGAGGAACGCGTTCCGGACTCCTCTCCCTTCTCCTCCCCTCATCAGTTCCGGTGGGGCGGGGGCCTCAAGCTTGAGTGCTTCAGAACAGAATCATCTGCAGGGCTCATTACAACACCAGCTGCTGGCAAGCTGCTCCCCAAGTGTCTGACTGAGCAGGCCTGACAGGACTGAGAACTTGCATTTCTAACACATTCCCAGGCGATGCTGCTGCTGCTGGTCCAGGGACCACACTGAGAACCACTGCTGAGTACAACATGGCCACTGGGGGCAGGGCAGGATTGCTACCACGCCCTGGTTTCTCCTTGTGATCCTGCCTGCTGGCACCAAAGCCAGCATGTTACCACCTCCTGTCAGAAAGAGACCTCCGGGCAAGAGGCTCAGGCCCCAGAGGGGGATGAGGGTGGTCAGGCCTTTCCCGGAGGTGATCTCTCCCTCACTCAGAGCCTTTTTCTCAGAACTACTTCAGTCAATTCTCAGGCAGTTCTCTCACAGCCAGACTTTCTTTCCTCTGGCCTGGCTCTTGGATGCTGAGCAGTGGTTAAGGAGGGTCTCCCGTCTCAGGGCACTCACTCTGAAGGGCTCCTCTGTTCCCAGTACCCATCCAGCAGGGATTGCTTAGGAAATCGGGTGGCCAGGGCCCTCCACAGGATGTGGCCGCCATTGAGGCAGAGCCCAGCCCCGGGCATCGGGGTGCTTGGAGGCTCCCCAGAGAGTGACTCCAAGAGGGGGCCAACAGCGGGCGCTTCTGTCCGCTGTGAAGCCTCAGAGGCGCTCCCACTCTGGTGATGACAACAAAGTGACACTGTGAGAGGTCCTATAAGATGATGAAAGAACCACCACCAACATTTACTGTGCTTCTACTTGGGCCTGATGTTGATCATCTGATTAATCCTCCCTAAAAACCTATTAATGCAGAGATGGGTGCTCCTGTGCCCATAATACAGATGAAGAAGTTGAGGCACAGAAAGCCTAGGTTACTTGCTCAAGCTCACACAAGCTCTTAACTCTATAGCTGCTCTTGGGAAAAGCCAGAAAACCAAAAAAAGGGCAGACAGGAAGAAACTAACATATATATTCCTTTACTCAATCATTATATTAACTCTAAGGCAGGCAGTGTTACCCCATTTCACAGGTGAGGAGACTGAGGCTTACTTAAAAAGCTTCCCAAGGTCACACCACTGCTAAGTGCTGCCCCATCCATGGAGCCCAGGCTTGTCAGCCCCCGAAGCTCAAAGTCCCCTCTCTCTACCAGTCTGCTTCCCAGGGGTGATTAACTGTAGCCGGGCGGATGGGCAGGCTTGAGCATAGGTGGCACCTGAACTAACAGTCAAGTAAGAGTTCGATGAACAGAGACAGACGGGCTATATACACCCACATGAACAGCCTCGGGGCTTAAAAATGTGTGGCCTATCTGTCAATAGAGGAATGGAACATACTGGCACATTCTTTTAACGACAGCTAACTGGGCAATAAAATATCACATTTGACTATTTTGACACGCGAAAACAATCACAAAATACATATACATTGAACACTCAGGATATAAAACTATACACACTAAGATTCTAATTTAGAATCCACCTGGAAGAAAATGCACCATCTTGTTAACTGGGCTTTTCGGGACAGGAGGCTTATGAATAATTTTTATTTTCTTATTTCTTATTTTGCTGCCTGTATTTTTCAAACACAATGCCTTGTGTTACTTTTACAGCCATTAAAAGAAATCTTATTTGTTTACAAAGATGCAAGGGCGTGGTTTCTTCCCGGACATGATTACCGGAGAGAGAATGAAACCCCTTATCCCAAGAACGACCCTCTTCTCTGCCTCTGTTGCCTTCCTACTTCACAAGTCGATTTTCCAAACAATTCTCATTTGTGAGCTCTTGATGTTTAATTCACTTGTTCAAAAACAACTTTTGTGAGGGTGGGAGAGATGGCGTTCAATGGATTCTGCTTTAAAGACCTCAGGGAGAGCCCT
>NW_017731372.1:6220835-6245720 GCF_001890085.2 Hipposideros armiger | reverse complement strand
CCAACCTGGAACTTACTGATATATATATATATATATATATATATATATATATATATATATATACTGATAAAGTTGACTCCCTTTATTTTTCCTTTTATGATTTCATTCTCATAAATTTCCATTTGTATTTGGAGGAGTTGGACACATATGCTAAAGTGTTATAAAAAAAAATTCTGGAGCAAAAGTAAAAGGAAATCACATAGAATGGCCACCAAAGAATGAAACAAACTAACAAACAAACAAAAGTAGCTTCAATTTAAAAACTACTCCGTGGGTTGACTTTAAAAATATTTCAAACATTTTCCCCCCTATATTTGAAAAGTACCTGTCCTCCTCCCCTTGCCTAATTATTAAAAAGGTCTTGGTTTCCATTTCCTAAATGAGTTTTATGTTTTTAAGGGTGACACATACCAAGTAGCCAGAAACTGGCCCTGGCTTGGAAAGAGCCTCCCAGTTCTCATAAACTGGGATCACTAGTTCCTTTCAGGATGATGAATACTATTGATTGGCTCAGATCGGCTTGTGACCCAGCAGTGGTATTAGACATTGGCTATAAAATATCTCCCTATGCATTTTTCATTGGCTTGAGTGTCTGGAGAGCTGGGCAGCTGCTCACTCTCCCTCCTCCTCTCCCTCCTCCTCTCTGTCTCAGGGCTGATGATGCCACTCTGCAGCTCCACATTATTGGATCAGAGCGATTAGCTTCACGGCCTGATTTCCTGGGTCAAATCCAATTTCTTTTCCAGGTACAGCAGGCTTACGAGGAGTCATGTGCTTTTTGTTTTGCGATGGCATCAGAGGATTACTAGTAGATGCGGTAAACTGAAGTCATTTCCCATTAACCATATTCCTCATGGTACTATGACAATGCGTCACTCTGCACTTGCATTCCCGAGCATTTTTTCAGGAGAAAGAGTGCTTTCAGCAGCTCAAGGAACAGCTGACAAAGAGGCAAGCTCTTGAGAAGCACTGTGTCAGCCACTCTTGGATACCTTAGCTCATGTTTCTCATAACACCCCCGAGAGGAGCGACATTATTCCCCCTTTTACGCAGGTAGACACTGAGTATCTGGGAAGTTTGGTAATCTGTTAGAATTCATTACTGAGGATTTATCAAACTCACATGGAAGTAGGTGGTAAGGCCAAACCCCAGGACTTCAGACTTGATCAGGTGGCCAGAGCAAACCCAAGAGTCACCTCACCTTCTTTTAAGAGAACAGGGAAAGCCTCACTCAGAGCAAACCTGTCCTCTGCCACACCTCCATTAGCTCTTATTTTCTAGATGTGGACTGCATGAAAAATTCAAGTTTTTATGTATAGAAATAGTTTTTCTCATTAATACTTGTATCCAGGTGAAACTGAATTAAAGTCAACTCCAAGCACCAATTTGCGGGAGAAAATAAATAACATAAGGTCAGCAGTAATTGGGGGTTAAAGGATTAGCTGCATCTATATGTCAGCTTTCTCTCTCGTGGGTGGCCCTCCCCCCGTCCTGCTTCCTCTGTAAAACACACAGACTGTGAAAAGCCCGTGGTAACACAGGGAGTGAGGGCTCTGAATCGTTATACTATGGTTGGTTAAAGCCAAACATTTTGTTGTACACCTAAAGGAGAAAGGAAAAATAAAGGAATCAGGAAATGGCCACGTTGTAGATGAAAGCAAGACTTCTTCCTGGTTTCAGTCTTTGTTAGGGGAATCCAGACTCTACTCGGGAACAGTGGCCAATTTGAACAAAGTGTATCATTCATCTCATTCACAGCAACCTGCATACCTGAGCCATGAGCCAATAACTGCCAGAAACAATGATGCCAAAAAGAAACCTTACTTTGTATCCATCTCCACGGTGCTTATCGCCACAGCACAACTGCACCATTTGTTCTTGAGTCTTTGACATACATTGTTAGGTAAGACTGGAGCAGAAACAAACACACCTAGCTCCCCCCTTCTCCAGAGGCCAGTGAGGTGATGCTGCTGCTGAGACACCTAAAAAGACTGCATTGTTTTTGCTCCTGGACATTAGGCCTTTGCCAATATCCACCCTTGATTTTATACACTAAAAGTCCCAAGTGACCCCAGAGAAAGTCCAGAAGTTAGTTACCAGAGCCAGATCAAATAGAAAAGTCATACTGTAGAATCTTCAAAACTCATTAATCTGGGATGGTCAATGATTTTTCTAGACAGCAACTGTTAGCATATCTATTTCATGGATATAAAAACTTGTTGTACGACCGGATCCTTTGCCACTCTTCAGTAAATATCTCATACCAATTTCACAGTTTTCAAGCCCTCAGGACTTTCCTAAAAATTTATGTTTATTGATAGAATTTCAATCAAAGATGTACAAAGTATTGCATTAAATTCAAGGATGGTCATTCTGGAATATCAAAGGTGAAAGAACTAACAACAGTTCTCTAAGTTACTGCCTAGACCCACAGCTCTGTCTCAGCGGACCTGTCTGCTTTCCATTGTTTTATCCTGAGGAAATAAGAGCCCTTGGCAGAATATTATATAGTCAGTTCCTTACAACCATGCTCTCCTGACACTTTGGAAGCCTTATTTCCCCTTTAGGCTTTCCTCAGCGGAGTACACAAGCTAAACAGTGCCCCCTGAGAGAGTTCCCTAGACCAGACCACAGAAGTGGTCTTAGGGATCACTTTGTCTAACCCCAGTATTAAAACTGAAGTGGCTCTTAAGAAAGGGGTCTGATATCAAGTGGTACAACACGAAGAAGGATGAAGTTCCACCACCTTCTTTGAAGCTACAATTGTGATGATGGGGGCTAAATGGCAGGAGAGGATCGTGGAGTCACATGGTCTTTGAGGGGCACAGTCCCCGGTCTCATGACAAAGATGACACAAGATGACAGGGCATCTGGGGAGGCTGTTTATAGCTGCCCTGCAGTTCGGGGTGAAAGAGTGGGTTGACGCAGCTGCGTGTGGTCAGCTCTTCCTTCCTCCTAGTCCGGAAAGGTGAGTGGCCCCACGGGGCCTGGTCCTGAGACGGCCCTTCACATGGATAGCACAGATTGTGGGCATTCATTTATTTTTTACTTTGGTGGAAAACGGTTTTCCTAACCAGTGATGTGATCATGACACAGAAGGCCTATTTCCGCTTACAGCTCAGAGAAATCGTGGGGGAGAAACAAAAAAAACCAGCAGTAAAGCTTTTTCTTCAGGCTTTCAGGAGGGGTAGCTGCCTCTATGGTCAGTGAACAGCTTTCAGGGTCCCTTTCGTAGTCTCGCTTGCCCCTACACTCTCCACATCCACTGCGGGCAGAAGGGCGTTTCACTGGCCCATGGGAAGGCGGTCCTCATACTTTTGTTGCCTTCAAGTGTGTCTTACAGGTTGAAGGCTGCCTTCTCTTTCCCACTCAGAATCATTAAAACCAACCTCGTAATTCAGTTTAGGGACACCCCTCACTATTCCAGCTTAGAAGCCATTGGTAGGTCATCCCACCAATAAGCAGAGACCTTACTCACCCCCAGATTCATCCCTTAGCCGGCTCCCAGTGCCGGGCACAGACCAGGGCCAGTGACGTCAGTGAGCCAGGCTGACTGCTTCTGGCTCTGCTCTTTGTGTGGTTCTTTGCTGCTCTGCATGTCGTTTCTCCTAACGAGCTGCCTCTTGCGGTCCCTTATGTTACACTTCTGCGTCTTCTTCCACAGACTGCAGTCCATGCTGCTGCTTTAGGAGCTCATCAGCCACCACGTGCCGACTGGACATTGGACACAGGATATATCATGGGACGCTAAGTGACAGACTCTAAACTGAAGTGGTATGTAGTTTGAAAACATTGGGTAAAGCTATTCACTTAATGGTGGGGCGTCTACAAAGCAACTAGTCTATTTCCTCTCTCCTCTCTTCCCTTTCCCACCCAATTTCTTGAGAGGGTAACTGTATCTATTCCCTTTGTCTGTACCTGTCCATTTAAATCTGATTTCATTTCCCCAAAATCCTTCCATACATAAGCAAACTCTGAAGTGCTCACTCTAACCGCCAGTTGTAATAGCTTTTCTTGAATTGTGTCCTCACTAATCTTCCTAATGAATTTGATGCAGCTGTTAACTAGCCTCTGGAAAATCTTCTTCCCTCGTCGGAGGAGTGACTGGAATGCCGTGTGCCTCTCAGCTCTGACGGACTGGCTTCTGTCTCCGTGTTGGTTCCTCTTGTGCTTCACGTAAAACACAGGTGTGTCCCAAGGGCTGCCCTCAGCTCCGCGCCTCTTCCTTTGCTAGACCTGCTTTCTGGCTCTCTCGAGTACTCCTGCTGTTTCAATTAGCACCTCTCTGCAGATGCTCCCAGACCTTTAACCCTGGCCCAGCATATAACAGGGTTCTAATTTCATATTTTCAACCGTCTGCTGGATTGCGTCATCCAGATAACCCTCCTAGTCTTCCCAACGCAGCAGTTTAAAAGTGTACTCATCACGTCTCCCCCACACCAGCCCCTCCCGCTAACTTCCCTATTAAGACTTGTGGAAGAAAATATGCTACAAACATTGAAATATGTTCAAAACTCAATCATCTTCACAATGTTCAAGTTTGAATTTGTGGTCAACATGTAAAAATACAAAGATAGGGCCGGCTGAGTGGCGTGATGGTTAAGAACTGGCTTGGGATGCCAGAGGGCCCTGGTTCGGATCCCACATATGAGGGCCAGTGACACAGCCCTCCACAGCTAAGATGCTGAACAACAGCTCAAATTGGAGCTGGGCTGCTGTGAGTCGCCGGCGACGGCGTGGGCTGCTGTGAGTCGCCGGCGACGGCGTAGGCTGCAGTCCCTGTGGCAGTGGGTTGCCATGGGCTACTGTATGTAGCCAGCAGCCAGTGTGAGTGGCCAGCAGTCATAGTGAGCGGCCAGCAGCTGCAGTGAGCGGCCGTCCAGAAGCCGGCGACTGATCTGCCTTGCCCTGGAAGAGCGCAATGATGGTGCCAACTTGGGCCAGTGAAGCAACGTCCTCCACAACTAGACTGAAGAACAAAAGGACAGCAACTTGTCTGTTCCCCTTCCCCGATTCCCCAGCACTGTTCCCATCCCAATTCCCCAATAAAAATCTTTAAAAAAAAAAACAAAGATAGCAAATAAAAATTTAAAGTTCAAAAAGAAAAAAGAAAGACTGAATAATCTTTTACTCCTCCATCATTAAATGCCTACTATGTGCCAGACTCTGGAAATTTAGTACAGAAAAAATAAAGGGGAGGGAGGGAGAGAGAGCTTACCCCTGAGAACTTACAAGAGGACAGAAAAGCATTCATTCATTTAATGAATACTTATTGAATACCTACTAAAAGCAGGGCACTCCTCCGGTGCCGAAGTCCTTCAGTCCTACCTCTGCAGTGTTCTTCAAGTCTACTCCACACTAGTTCTGGTCTGGTACAACTTCCAGGTCAATATTTTTTAAATGGGAAGGGTTGGCTTCTTGCTTTTGGTATTTTATTATTTTGTTCACTAGTAATTATCATGTTAGCTGTTGGTGTAAAATAGATACTTTTAAGCAGTATTTGTCTATCCTAAATCATGACTAATTTATTAAAATTTTGTTTGTTCCCTCAGCTTTCCTAAGGTTCCTAACAGACTGTCCATCCTCTGTCTCTCCACGCATCAACTCAGCCCGTATGCTGCTATCAGACAAATACGTAACAGAGCCCTAAGGTGGCTTCTTTATTTTGACATGTTTGAGGGCTCAACAAATATAATCTAAACTCTGTAGTTAGGAATTCAAGGCCCCCATCCTGAGACCTGGGCTCCAGTCTCCTTCTGGTCTACCTCCCAGTCCCCTTTCATGCATACCTGTCCTCCAGCCAAACAGGACTACTCATGTTCACAAACTTGTCCTATGTTTTCCTTTCTTACTCTAAGTCATGCCCTCCACTTGGAACGCCATCTGGTTTATCAGTATTCACTGAAAACCTTACTTCTTCTTCCAAGGTCTAGCTTAACTGCTTTAGCATTATAAAGGTTTGTGCCTTATTCTCCCTGATAGCTTGCTCAGATGTAATGACTGAGTTCTAATCACATTTATGGTAAATGCTCCGCATACGACTGGCAAAGGGGGGTCTTCTCATTACAGATGCTAAATATTTAGTATTTACTAAATAAATGTTGTGTACATTGTTTCTTCCCAATGTGATTATGAAGTCTTTAAGAAGAGTTTTCCCCCTTTCTGTTTTCTACAGAACTACAAATACAGGAGGAGTGTAAATGTTAGCATAATAAACCAGTGATAAGTTATGCTTTTTTTTATAAGACAACACGGTATGATATTAAAATCCATAGACATTCTGCAGTCTAAGATTAATGCCATGTTTGGACTCTAGGAAAAGAAAAAAATTGTAGTTTATTAACATCCATAACATTCTTTAGCTGGTTTTTCTTATGTTTTCTAAGTAACTATTGCTGCTTTATAGGAAATCTATCACTTTTTATGTACTTATTTTGTAACTGAACCTCACTGAATGCCACTATTAGTCCTTTTTAAAAAATTATTGTAAGTTTTCCTAGTAATCATTATCTATAAAGGTAATTTGTCTCCACTTTAAAATAGTTATATCATGTCTTTCTTTTTCTTATCTTATTGCGTTGGTTGGAACTTCCAGAACAATAGTCAAAAAATGAAAACAATGGGCCTTTTGCTTTTAACAGCTTTTTTCTACAAATAATAATTACTTTAGCTATTTGTTTAAATTAGATCTTTTTATTTTAAGATGTATTTGTCTATCCTAAATCACTGTGTCTAACCTTCCCTTTTTATACTAAAATTTTATTTATGTTCTTATCTGATTGCCCTCTCAGGCTGAGCTATATAACCTAAGTGAAGCGGAGATTTGGCAACTGTTCAGTGATATGATCAATTATAGACAACCACACCAGATAAATTATGAGTCATTTGGACTATCTTTATTGATAAAATTATCAAAATAATTGATGAACGTGCATTAGCCTTTGTACATGAACTCTGTGGAATAAAGGTGACAAATATGAAAATGCTAATGAATTCTTCTATTCATTCATTCATTCATTCATTCAACAAATACTGAGTGCCAGACACTATTCCAGTCCTGGGCTATAGGAACAGATAAGACAAATTCCACATTCTCATAGGGCTTTTATTTTAGAGAAGGTAAACAGGAAGTCAACAAACGGGTGAGCAAGATATTTTCAGATATTCATAAATGTTATAAAGATAATAAAATAAGGTGATATATTAGAGATTGACCGATAGGGATGGGTTATTTCAGCCAAGGTGGTTAGAGAAGACGTCTCCAAGGAATGATACTTGAACGGGGACCTAAGTGACAAGAAGGAGCTAGCTATGTAAAGATGACCGAGAGAGCACTGCAGGCAAAGAAATAGCAAATGCAAAGGTCCTAAGGTGAGAATGATCTTGGTATTTTGCAAGAACAGAGAGAAGACCAAAGAGTAGCAAATGGAAGGGGGAACAATAGGATATGAATTTGGAGTGACAGGGGGACCAGATGATGGTGGAGAACTGGAATCATATGCACTCATGGAAATCACTCTTAAGGGTGAGAATAATATAATACATTTGCCAAGATGAAATATTTACACTTTGAAGATTTACGATGTAAATTATAAACACATAAATTTAACCCAAATCTTAAATAGGAAATAAGTCTAACTAAGGCATGCAAGCTCTCTACTACATTATATTCCACATCGACATGTGCATTTACTTGGGTTTTGTCGCCCTGAGTGGCAGTGAAGATCTTGGAATAACATACATTCCTGGGAGCAAAATTTTCTTATGCAACAGATTGTGAGCCAAGATCTTTTTGGCAGTTTAGGCAGAGAGACACATCATCTCAACCAATTAGCCATGGGCTTTCCAAAGCTGAGGAATCGCATCATCTATACTAGTTGCAACATTCGTGCAAGTTAAACAAAACCACATGACTTAGTTCCTTTCTTTGTATTCATATTTGGAGCGATAAACCAGCAAACGAAACACTTTTAGTCCCCACCGAAGTTATCCAAAAATAAAGTATGTAACAAATGAGTCTGGGTGACTCAGGGTGGTCACTCTCCATGTGTCTTGATTTAGACTATAGGGCTATTTTTGGTTTGTCATAACTGACTGGCTGTTGTGGTCTCAGACCAGACCCAGTAAACTGGTGAAAGCAGTGCTTTGTTACAGCCCAGGAGCTTGTGGCAAAAAAAAAAAAGCCTGGCAACTTTCTGTCCCTTTGTGAAAGAACATTGAATCCCAGTTGTGGCTAGATCCTGCTGCAACAGCCTCTAAAGTGCTGCTCAAGCCTTTGTATGTCGGAGTTTTACAATTGTATATAGTGATTGTATTTTTTGGAAAGAGCAGATCATCAAGGAGATCTTGGGTCCTAATGGTCTGCATGGTGATTAGAATCAGACAGAAGCAGGGGCAGGCTCCTCTACTCTACCTCACTAGGAGGTCGGCACTCGTAATGCAAGCAAAGCGTTTAGCACAGGGCCTGGAATAGAATAACCCCTTAATAAATGTCACCTGGTTATTTCTGTATTTTACATTTATATGGCCCCAACAGGATTCTCTGCAAGTCTCTGGAGTAGCTCTCAAAGACCGTGAAATTAGGCCAGTCCATTTTCACTGGGCTCCAGCAAACAGAAAAAGCTTTCAAGTTACCATTCATTACTTCTTGCTGATTGCCTTTACTCTGATATTTTGTCTTTCCTACCAGGTTTATCTTAACATTTACATGAGCTTTCTTTTAGTAAAGAATGTTGCTAGCATATGGTAGTGGTTGTTGTTTTAAATGTCCTTACTTGGCAAATTAAATGGTAGCATCTCAATGCCAATCGCCCCAATTTTTTGAGAATTTACTGAGCATGAAATTCTAAATATGGGAACCCCTCATCTGAATGTTTACAGCCTCTAGTTGTCTGACCTCTCCGGTCCCTCCTACAGTATTTGGGATGGATAAATGCTCACTCTGTCGCCTCTTCACCAATTTACATCTTCTTCTATTCAATATCTTATAACTGAGAGCTGGAAATCTGCAAGAGAGGGACGGATGTGCTAAGGAAGCATGAATAAATATTAGCTATTAAGAGTCATATTACTAGCATTTATATTAGTATTGCAAAAGGACAGAAAATAAGGCCATGTAAAACATACACATTTTTAGTATAAGTATGAAAGATCAGGAGGTTTTTCTAATAAGCATCAATTCACAATCAACTTGTGAATCATTCGTATTGTAATAATATGAATATGTTTTAAATATTAAATGCTTTTTTTTTGCTATCTTTAGTTTGAAAATATAAAAGGTGCTTTAGACATTCCTTTTAAGAAATGTTTAAAACCGCAAAAGACCTCTGAATAGCCAAAGAAATCCTGTGAAAATAGAACAAGGCCAGGGGTATCACACTCCCTGACTTCAAATTATACTACAAAGATACAATAATTAAAACAGTATGGTATTGGCAGAAAAATACACACAGACCAATGCGTGTATTGAGAGCCCAGAAATAAACCCACACATATATATATGAGCAACTAATTTTCACCAAAGGAGTTGAAAACATACAATGGAGAAAGGAAAGCTTCTTCAATAAATAGTGTTATGGTGTTGGGAAAATTGGAAAGCCACATGTAAAAGAATGAAAGTAGATTACTATCTGACACCATCACAAAAATTATCCCAAAATGAATCAAAGAGTTGAATATAAAACCTGAAACAATAAAATAGACAGAAGAAAACATAGGTACTAAACTTATGAAACTTGGTTCTAGAGGGGTTTTTGTGAATTTGACCCCAAAGGCAAGGAAAATAAACGAAAAAATAAACAAATGGGACTATATCAAACTAAAAAGCTTCTGCACAGCAAAAGAAACCAACAAGAAAAGAAAAAGGCAAGCAACCAAAAGGAAGATATTTGTAAATGATACCTCTGATAAGGGGCTAATATCCAAAATCTATAAAGAACTCATACAACTCAACAACAATAAAAATATACAATTCAATTAAAAAATGGGCAGAGGACCTGAACAGATACTTTTCCCAAGAAGACATACAAATGACCAACAAATATATGAAAAGATGTTCAACTTCACTAGTTATAAGGGAAATGCAAATCAAACCCACAATGAGATACCACTTCATACCTGTTAGAATGGTTATTATCAATAAGGCAAGAAATAACAAGTCAAGTTGGAGAGGATATGGAGACAAGGGAAACTTGTACATTGCTGGTGGGAATGTAAATTCATACAGCCACTATGGAAAACAGTATGCAGGTTCCTCAAAAATTTAATAATAGAACTATCATATGAACAGAAATCCCTCTTCTGGATATCTACTCGAAAAATTTGAAAACACTTGTTTTAAAGATATTTGTACCCCTGTTTCATTGCAGCATTATTCACAATTGGTGAAGACATGGAAAAAAACCTAAGTGTCCACTGACCAATGATTGTATAAAGAGGATGTCGGGGGCCGGCTGGGTGGCACAGTTGGTTAGAGCGTGAGCTCTGAGCAACAGGGTCACCGGTTCAATTCCCACATGGGATGGTCAGCTGCAGCTTGCCCATCCCCCACCCCCCGCAACTAGATTGAAAGCAGCAACTGGACTTGGAGCTGAGCTGCGCCCTCCACAACTAAGACCGAAGGACAACAACTTGACTTGGAGCTGATGGGTCCTGGAAAAACACAATGTTCCCCTTCCCCAATTGCCGAACACTGTTCCCCTTCCCAATTCCCCAATAAAATCTTTAAAAAAAAAACAAAAAGAGGATGTGGTACATATATGAAAAGGGAATACTACTCAGCCATAAAAAATGATAAAATATTGCCATTTGCAACAACATGGATAGATCTTGAGAGTATCATGCTAAGTGAAATAAGTCAGGTGGAAAAGGACAGACAGGAACCATATGATTTCACTCATATGTGAGATATAAAACAAACAAACAAAACATACGAACTTACAGACACAGACAATAGTATGGTAGTTACCATACTACCAGAGAGGAAGGGGGTGAGGAGAAGATGAAGAGGGTCAAAGGGGTCAAATGCATGGTGACAGAAGGGAACTAGACTATGGATGGTGAGCACACAATAGAGTACCCAGACGATGTATTGTAAAATTGTATACCTGAAACTTATATAATATTATTAACCAATATTATCCCAATAAATTTTTTAAAAGAAGAAATATTTAATACTACAGAGTAAATGTAGATTTTTTATAATTTAAAAATTTATAATTTTTATAATTTAAGTCATTGTTTAGATTATACTCCATGATACAGCGTATAAATAAGAACGTAATAAGCTAACTGGCTATTTTTATCCTAGCAGGACATCCTGGCTAGAGTACAGGACTCTGAGATGCAAGTCTTGTATTCATCTAAGTCACTGCTTTACTATTGTATCCCATTGGGGAAATTGCTTAAGCTGCCTTGATTCCATTTTTACCAATTTGAGATAGTAAAATTTGTCACTCGTGGCCCATCATCAGGGTGCTGATGAAAACAGATTACGAAAGATGGCCTTATCTACCAGGAGGATAGTTACCTGTGTGTGTGAAGGTCATATAACTACCACACTCTATCTGCAACAAATAATTAATAGCATAAGGAAACACTAAAAATGTGGATTAATAACTTTGTAATGACATTAATTACAGCTACCATTTTCCAACACTTACTAGGTCCCAGGCATTATTCGAAGGGCTTTATGAAATGTCTGCTTTAGTCTTTCTAGGGAGGCACAATTACTGCCTGCGACTTACTCTTCAGGAAACTGGGCCTTTGGAGATAATTCCCCATGAGCAACAAATGTCAGGCTGGAGGCTTCTTGGGAGACAGGCGGCCACCTGTTCCCACGGAGGAGCGCTGACTCCCCCGACTGTGTTGACCAGGAGAGTGAGTTAGGCATTTTCCCCTCCAACACCTAATAAGGTAGTGTTTTCCTTTTTATTCCTCTAGTTCCTTACACAAATAATTCTTAATTTCCCTTCGTCTTTGGTCATTTGACTTTCATTTCCTGTTTGGGGTTTTCTGCTTTTATCCACCAAGACTCATTCCTCTTCTTGGTGGATTTGACCGAAGTTCCAGTTTTGGTGACTTTTCCTTCATGTTTCAGTTCCTACAGTCTGTGTTTTACAAGTGAAGTTACCTTTTATGGTTTCCATCCCCCTTTTTTTTCCCCACTGAAGGTTTTCTAATTTTTCTATATTCTTTCTATATGTATATACTTATCTTAAAGGGCTTTCCTTTGGAGGCGTCTTCAAAAAGAATTTTCTAATTTAAATGCTGTCATGTGGGCCGGCCGAGTGGCGCATTGGTTAAGAGTTGGCTTGAGACACCAGCTCTGAGCAGCAGGGCCCTGGTTCAGATCCCACATGAGGGCCAGTGGTGCTGCGCCCTCTACAGCTAAGATGGTGAACAACAGCTCGACCTGGAGCTGGGCTGCCGTGAGTCACCGACGACCACGTAGGCTGCAATGGAGCTGCTGTGGGCTCCTGTAAGCCAGCATGAGCAGCCGGCAGCCGGCATGAGCTGCCAAGAGCCGCCGTGAGTGGCCATTCAGTGGCCAGCAAGCAACTGCCTCACCCAGGAAGAGCGCAATGATAATACCAACATGGGCCAGTGAAGCAATGTCCTCCACAACTAGACTGAGAACAAAAAAGGACAGCAACTTGTCTGTTCCCCTTCCCCGATTCCCCAATAAAAAAATATTAAATAAAAAAATAAATAAAAATAAATGCTGTCATGTTTTAGAACATTTTACTGGAGAGGATTATAAGTGCCTCCAGGTTTTGTTTTTATAAAGAAAGGATAAACACTGACAGAAAGAAGAGGGATGGAGGGATGTGTCATCTTGAGATGCAGGGAGTGAAGAGAGGGAGAGATTGACGGCCTCTTCTCACGGCCTTCTAGTTGGAGAATTCTGGACTATTTATATGATTTCAGTACCCAGAATAATAGAACTCAGAAAAAGAAATTATCATCACGAGATATTTTTTAGGTAATTTTGGTTTTGTTTTCTTTAGAAACAGGGACATTATTCTACCCAGTGTGCTTTTGATCCTTATTATTGGGACTCCAGGTTCTAAGTGGTTTAATGAACTGGCCGTGGCTGGTAGCATATGGAAACAAATACTGGGTTGGGAGCAGGAGCCCTAGGCCTAGTCCTGATTTTATAACTCGCTGTATAACCCGGGCGAGTAGTCTATCTTCTCCAGCCTGTTTCCTTACTATTATAGTACAACAAAAGGATTATGGGACCTACCACTAAGGTCTGTTCATACTTTACAATTAGTTCAACCCATATTTTCCTTTTCCTATTAAGAGTTGGAAAATTCTCGGCACTAAAAGAAAGCTCTCTGGGGTAAGGAAGACTACAAGTAACTACAGCCTTTCCACAGCTAGATCTGGCTAAATAATATGTCCCAGTTTCCCATATTTTCTAAAGAATGGTAAAATTCTGTCACAATGTCTCCTCATGATTGTGATTTATCTGAATCAAATACCTTATTTAGAGGTTATCTGAACTACACTCACAGAAAGTAATGCATTTGGGTTTCTTTTGTTGTCGTCTAGCAGTTTTACGGCTTAACCTGAAATATTAGATGCCAAAAGCCTGTCTTTGAAAGCACATACGACTTGAAAACAGCTTTTGTGGATGGAAAGATTATGTAGATATTAAGCAGAATGTTCAGAAGAAATGAAGTGCCTGAGGAAAACTTCTCTGACTCCAGCATTTAGAAAGCTGCCGTTGTTTTCTGAAAGACGCCTAACTAAGGAATGCCTGAGAGCCTGTATTTCCAGATAATGAGTCTTTGCAGGACTTGGAAGTTGGGAGGCTCCTAAGCATTTAGTTTAACCTGCTACCAGCATGGGCATCCCCTCTCAATGTTCCTGCCATTTGGTCACTCACCCTCTGCTTTCATATGTCTTGGGACAGGGAGCTTACTACTTCGTAATACAGATCATTCCATTAGAAGACAGCTTTACTGATTGACAAGTTCTTCTGTAAATACTCCTTTGGCTACATTCAATTGGAAGCCACTCTTAGACACAGATTGTAGCATGTACTTCTTTGTTGTAGGTCTGCCCCTTACATTTGTGCAGTCCGGGCAAGAGTATACATGGAGGACCACATGCCATATGTCTAAATAGTTATAAATCAGACTAACAAACTGTTAAGGGAAGCATGCTCTATATTTCTACCTTGATAAATACACCTCCATCACCTGTAGGGATGGAATTGTGTCCCCCCAAATTCCTATGCTAAAGCCCTAACCCCAAGTATGACTACTTGAAGATCGGGCCTTGAAAAAGGTAATTTAAATGAGGTCAAAAGAGTGGGGCCCGAATCCAATAGGGCTGATGTCCTTACAGAGGAAGAGACACCAGTGGTGTCTGAGAAGAAGGGTTTGACACGTGAATTTGACAAGTCTTTTCTCTTACCTAGGTGCTTCTTCCACTCAAACCTTCCCTGTATCCAAAGCAATGTCTGGCTGAGGCGCCAGCGTAATTCTCAAAGCTTCCATAGCGAAGTGTTTCCTATGTGCTGAAGATGTGAAGATGTGCTGAAGTGTTTCCCTGGGACCTGAATTGTGTTAGCCACTAGAGCAGATGCTTAGGGTTTACAGGCTGCCCGTGTTCTTTAGTGCAGTGTGTGTGTGTGTGTGTGTGTGTGTGTGTGTGTGTGTGTGTGTGTGTGTGTGTGTGTGTGTGTGTGTGTGCAGGGTCCCCCAAAGCCCAGGATCTGGGGCAGAGGTCTCTCTTGCCTGGGATTCAGGGTAGGACTGCCATTTTATTTAAACCAAAACCTCTAAACATTACATATCATGTCTTTCGGCCAACTCTATATTTGGATTATTATCTTTGTGTTTTAGAGTTGTCTTAGGATCAGATGAGTACCACACAGATGTTCAGAATTTTTTCTTACACTTGAGGGCATTTCATTAAAATGCAAAACACATTTTATACACCAAAGCAAAGAAGAATAAAGGAATGAATAAATCCTACATTATGCAGCAAGGACTGAATCACCGTAATTGCATCATGCTGCACATGCCAAGTCTTTGTTTCACGCCACTTCCGTTTATCTCTGAGCTGCACTGGCCAAAAAAATTGGAAGTTAGATTCCCAAGGCAGAGCAAAGGCAACAGAGGATCTGTTCTCTCTCCCCTCTGAAAGAGAACCTTATGGGTTTATCTACACTTAGCCAACTATCTTTCCTTCTACTTTAATATCGTTTTCTTCACACACACACAAAACAATAAAATAAGTTGTACTACAGATACTGATTCTCTTAGCTCTTCAAAGTCTCCTCTTAGTTCCAGTCTCTTAAAGGGGATATAAGAACTAAATTAATCTGCTCTTGTTTTTTAAGTGCAAAAGAATATAAAATAAAGAGTAAAAGAGTAAAAATTTTCTTCCTTACGCTATTGCCAACCCCAGTACCATTTATCAGAGCCAACTACTGTTAACATTTTCTTATGTAGCTTTCCAGAATTTTTCTAGGTATACTCGTATACAAGGATGGACTTTTTTAAAAAAAAACATTAATGGGATTATGCCATACATGCTCATCTGTTTTTTTTACCTTTTTAACATACAATTTATCTTGAAGATATTTCCATTTCATCACACATAGAACAAGTTTACCTTCTAAAGTTCTTTAAAAACTAAATAAGGTAATTATACACCATTACTAGCACCAGATCTGGGGTATTATTAGGCTCTCAAAAAATGTTAGTGTCCTTCCTCCCTTTCAATAACAAAAGACTCACATGGATTTCTGATAGTAATTCTAGAGGATTCTATTACTTAAATGCCGATGGAGGTACAGAAAATCACAGAATTACAGAATTTCTGAGTAAACCACTCTCATAGATTACTTGATTTAGGTAGTAGATCCTATATCAAAACCAAGTTTTTGCTTTCAATTTGGTGTTCCTTTCAACCTTTTCCATTTCTAATATAATTTTGGTTTTTCATCTAGTGCTCATCTTAAAAATTAAAGCAGGGCCGGCCGAGTGGCGCGATGGTTAAGAACTAGCTTGGGGTGCCAGAGGGCCCCGGTTCGGATCCCACATATGAGGGCCAGTGACACTGCCCTCCGCAGCTAAGATGCTGCACAACAGCTCAACCTGGAGCTGGGCTGCGCTGAGTCGCCGGCAACGGCATAGGCTCCAGCCCCTGCTGCAGTGGGTTGCCATGGGCTACCGTGTGTGGCCAGCAGCCAGCGTGAGCGGCCAGTAGCCGCAGTGAGTGGCTGTCCAGAAGCCGGCGACTGATGTGCCTCACCCGGGAAGAGTGCAATTACGGTGCCAACTTGGGCCAGTGAAGCAACGTCCTCCACAACTAGACTGAAGATCAAAACGACAGCAACTTGTCTGTTCCCCTTCCCCCAATTCCCCAGCACTGTTCCCATACCCCCAATTCCCCAATAAAAATCTTTAAAAATTAAAACATGTAATGGTGTCAAACAATGGTAATAAATCAGTATGTGTATACTGCTCAAAAGAATCAAGCTAGTGATTTTTCATTTAGAGAAGACAGCTCAAACCAAAGATAATATATGGTTTACTTGAAAAATATAAATTGTGGCCAAAAAAAAAATCAAAAGTATTACTTCTGAGAAGAAGGACTCAGGATTTGGAGTTGGAAGACAACTTGTTCCACTGTCTGAATTTGTTTGCACATGCATTCATTTTTCTATTTGAAAAACCAGGATTAATATATGCAGGTTGTTGGACAATGACTGCTGTCTTATGTTTACACTGAGGTCCATCCCTCAGAGGCTTTTAAAGCATTGATGGAAGAGTGGAGATCCAGTGTACAGGGGTGAATATCAAGAATCCATTCCAATTGAATGTTGGAAAGGAAACAGAATCTGGGAGTTCCTTGTAAAGGATGAAGGGAATTAAGACAGGAGCTTAGATCACGAGGCATGGACAGTGATTTTCACTTTGCAGTTGTTCTAAAAAACATTGGTTTGTTTGTGAATAAGATAGAGAGGCCGGGGGTGAAATGTAAAAAGTGAAATTACTCAATTTTGTGTGACGGGAAAAGCTAGGGAACAACTGAGTGGGCCAACATAATAGTGGTGTAGAATAAGCTCTCTTGCCCTGAAGAGACTAGCTTGTTTTCCTCCTAAACATATGATGATCCAAGGAAGCCGCCTAAAAGGAGATTAGGCAATCCATCACATGACTCAAAGTCAGCCGTTCAGACTCCCATCTGAAAAATGGAAATTCTGAAGAACTCATGTTTACATCACAATGATGTGATGTAGTGAAGGCACAAAAGAGCAAATCAAAAAGGGCTCAAGGCTTCAGTTTGGGCAATGCCAGGACTCTGTTATTTAAAAGTCACTCAAAGCACAGAAACACAGAATTGGAAGAAATCTTAAAGGTCACGGAGCCCTCTCGTTTTCCAGATGAGGACACTAACAGGGACCCAGGCGCCAGTGTAGGTCTCACAGCTTTCAGAGGAGCACCAGGACTGGGCTCCAGGGCTCTCCAGCCAGCGCTTGGCTGTACGACTGCTCTTCTTCCACACGGCATTCTAGAGGTCTGATGTTTGCCACACCCTATGCCAATGTCCTCCTTTAAAAAGGATTTTGTTTATCTTTTCCCTCCACTAATTGTATGACATTGTAAAACCAATACGAAGCAATCATATATCTTTACTTAGGGAAGATGTTTAATGGACATACAAACTATGTAAAGACAGTGTATTGTGAAAGTTGTGGAAAAGTCATGACCACCCCTCAAATCTTTCTGATCTGAGTCTATGGAAGCAGAGGGCATGGGAAGGAGGGCACCTCACTGAAACATTCATAACACAGACAGACAGACACACACACAGACAGACACACACACACACAGAGACAGACAGATACACACACACAAACACACACACACACATACACACAACCTCAAGCATATAGACAAAAACAGATCATGCCTATTCAAGGGTATAAAATAGAGATTGTGGGAGAAAGGGTAAGAGTAAATAGCGCCTTAGGATTCATTCCAAAGCACTGGTGATAATAATTCACCTTTTGTAGTTATTTGCTAGTCATTCAAATTCACTCAGCAAGAATTTACTAGGTGCTTACTATTTTCCTAAACAATAAGGTTTCAAATATAAAAAGACACAATTTCTCATTGTAAGGACTCACTGTCTACAAAGGGAGACAAGTAAGTAGAGGCAGCAAGCTGATTGGGTATCACATGCTAACATTATAGTCCGTTGCTCAACTGATCTTCATTCAGAAAGCAAAGATCTAAAAAAGCATTGTACTTGCCCAGTTCTTTTCTTTTCAAAAAAAGACTTCTTTGGTTAATTACAATATATTACTTACATAACAAACATAGACACAGCACTGAATGTACCAGACATGTTACAACTAAAAACTCATGCAATTCTCAGAACAATCCTATTAGGTTATTATACCCATTGGTCTTAGACCTACGGGCCTCAGCCTGGTCAGCAAGAAGCTTCTTACGAGCCTTGTCTGCCTTCAGCTTGTGGGTGTTCCACAAGAATCTACTTGTTTTTCCACACATTACCCTTCACTTTCAGGTACAGGCTGTAATACACGTGGCGATCATTCTTCTTAGATTCACGGTATCTTCTGAGCAGGCGGTGAAGAACTCTCATCCTCCTCAGCCAGGTTACCTTCTCAGGCATTCGAGCACTGGCAGCACCCTTTTGCTCACCTATGCCCACATACATCTATGCCGGCCAAGGTGTTTTTCCAGCATCGAGCTCAGGAATGGACAGTCACAGGCTTCCAGATAATCAGCCCAACTTTTTTTTTTTCAAAGATTTTTTATTGGGGAATTGGGGAAGGGGACAGCCAAGTTGTTGTCTTTCAATCTTAGTTGTGGAGGGCACAGCTAGCTCAGCTCCAAGTTCAGTCACCATCCAGCCGCCCGTCAGCAGCTCGTGGCCGCTCAGCTCAAGGTGCTGTGTTCAATCTTAGTTGCAGGTGGGCGTAGCCACCATCCCATGAGGAGTCGTGCTCTCACCGGCTGAGCCATCCCACCACCTGTTGGCAGCTCAGCTCCGGCGCAGCTCACTGGCCCATGTGGGAATTGAATTGGCGACCCTGTTGCTCAGAGCTCGAGCCCTTAACCAACTGAGCCACTCGGCCGGCCCTGATCAGCCCATCTTTGATCAGCTTCTGAATCTGCTGATGGAAGTTGGCATTAGCAATGTCACTGGTCTCACTGGGGTCCAACCAGACCTCCTTTTAGCCACAGCAGAGGACACTGGAGGCAAGCCCCTTCTGAGGGCTGAGCATGCTTACGGCTGCGGCTGCGGAGGCAAAAGGAAAGCTCTTTTTCTTTTGTGTAACTTCTATAGAAATTTTTGTGTGTGTTGTGTGTGATTACTTTGAAACTTACATAAAATATCTTATAACAGTATATTTTCAGCTGATAACAATTTAAGTTCAATAACATGCAAAACCTCCATTTTAACTTCACCCCCCCCACACACACACACTTTAATTTACATCTATTCATCTTGTGTGTCTTTTAACATATTTTAAAGTTATATTCATTTTAATACTTTTGTCTTTTAACTTTTATACTAGAATTAAGTGATTTACCAATCACCATTACAGTAATACAGTATTCTGTATTTCTCTATATATTTACCAACTTTCATACTTTCTTATGCTATTATGTTGCTATTGAAGAGCTCCCTTTAGCAGGCAGGTCTAGTGGTAATGAACAACTCCCTTAGTTTTATTTGTTTGTTTGTTTGTTTGTTGTCTGGTAAAGTCTTTATCTCTCCATTTTTGAAGGATAGTTTTGCTGATCAGAGTATTCTTGGTTGGCTTTTTACATTTTCTTTAAGTATTTTGAATATATCATTCTACTCCCTCTAACCTGCAATGTTTCTGATGAAAAATCCACTGATAATCTTATGGAGTTCTCTTGTATATGACAAGTTGCTTTTTTCTTGTTGCTTTTAAAGTTCTCTCTGACTTTTGACAATTTGATTACAATGTGTTTCAGTGTGGATTTCTTCGTGTTCATCTCCACTGGTATTTTTGGGTTTCTTGGATCTGCATGTCCATTTCCTTCATCAGATTTGTGAAATTTTCAGACATTTTTCTTTTAATAAGCTTTCTGGTTCGTTCTCTCTCTCTCTCTCTCTCTCTCTCTCTCTCTCTCTCTCTCTCTCTCTCTCTCCCTCCCTCCCTCCCTCCCTTCTTCCCTCCCTCCTTCTCGTCTCCTTCTTGGACTCCCATAGGGCATATATTAAATCTATCTGGTGATATCCCATGAGTTCCTTAAGCTTTCTTCACTCATTCTTTTTTCTTTTTGCTCCTCTGATTGAATTATTTCCAATAACTTGTCTTCAAGTTGGCTGATCCTTCCTTCTGCTTTAGTCTAACATTGAACCTCTCTACTGAATTTTTCAGTTTATTTATTGTGTTCTTCAGCTCCATGATTTCTGTTTGGTACTCTAATATTTTCTATGTCTTTGTTGAAATTCTCATTTTGTTCATGCATTTTTCTCTTGACCTCAATAAGCATCTTTATGATAGTTATTTGAATTCTCCGTCAAGGAAATGATATAACTGTTTCACTCGGGTCATTTTCTGGATATTTATCTTGCTGCTCTTGAACACCTTTGCCTGATTCTTCATTTTCCTTGTCTCTCTGTGTTGGTGTCTGTGCATGAGACAAAGCAGGCACCTCTCGCAATCTTAATGGGCTGCTCTGGTATAAGAAAAGACTCCTGCCATTCATCCCCATCTGAGATTCTGGGGGCCTCTACCAACTCTTTCCCTTCCCAGGGAAAAGCAAGAACTGAGGTTTTTGTCCACTTGCCCTGTGCCAAGCCAGGGGTGGGGGAGCCAGTGCATCCACCAGCCCAAATCACTGTCTCCATCCTCCCCTAGGTAGTTAGATTGCACCAGACTCATCAGAGCTCCACAACTGGCAAGGCAGATTCTAGTTCTTTGGTCAGGCCCAGAGAAGTTGGGGCTCTGGACACATGGATTAACTCTTTTCCTTCCCAAGGGGTAACTGAGAGGTGCTCAGCAGGAGGGAGGATCTATGACATCTACCAGCCCATGCCACTGTTTCCATTCTCCTACAGGTGGCTAGATTATGCCAGACCCATCAAAGTTCCAAGTCTTGCAAGACAGAAGCCATTCCTCTGGGGTGTCTCCTTAAAAAGGCTGGGGGTCTAGATGCATGAAACAACTCTTTCCTTCCTCAGGAAGAAGCTGGGAGCTAGGGGTGTCTCCCTGATTATATGGTGCTGAGCTGGAGGGGCAGGGATTCTGCTGAGAGGGTTTCCTGAATCTCCCTACTGGCTTTGGTGAGTCTGGTTTCACATTTGCCCACAATGCAAGAGACTCTCAATTAGTTTCAGAATTTCTCACAAAGTTAATTTGTTCATGAATTGTCGCTGAATTGGTTGGTGTGTTTGTGGAGGAGAAGGCTCCAGGGCTTCCTACTTTGCCACCTTGCTGATGTAACTCCTGAAAATTCTTTTTTTTTTTTTTTTTTTTTTTTTTTCTGAGCCATCCTGCTACCTATTGGCAGCTTAGCGGCTGCTCAGCTCGGGCTGGCCTCGAACCGCTGTTGCTCAGAGCTCAAACTCTTGAGCAAGCTCTTAACCAACTGAGCCACTCGGCCGGCCCTGAAAATTCTTATTGTATAGAATTTTTTAAAGTCAAAATAGTTTGCTAAATTTGGAAAAAATTTTACAAAGAAAAAACTCTTTAACATCTGTGATATTTTCTCACAAAAATTATTTCTAAATTTATGACAGTTCTATTTGCAGGACTACAACACTCAGTACTTCAGATATTGTTTATAAATCATATCAAGTTTGAGAAAAACATGTTTCCTTTTTTAAAAAGAGCAAATAATTAACAGTAATCATGAAAAATAAAAGAGCTGGTTAAATCTAATTTTACAACAAAGCTAAATGTAGATTTAACTGTGAAGAAATGTTATTTAATTGAATCTTCATTTAATATGTGGTAATTTACTTCAAGTCAAAATAAAAATGTTACCATGGACTCTATCAGGCTACCATGGCATTTTCTAGTCTTCAATTTACGCATTTCTATTACAGACAACAGAAACACTAGCATAGTAATAACTGACCTGTAAGTGGCATGGAGGGAGTTTATTATTATGAAAAATAATCCTATTAATAAGCTCCCTGGAAAAGAGCAGTTAGTAATACTATACAAACAGAAGTCTACTCTTAAGGTTTTGAATTTTAGGATGTCGGAGAGATTTGGCTATGTATGTGTAAATGAACATACTCTATTAGACACAAAAGAGATAATAGCACAAAATTGTATCTTTCTAAAGGCAAGTTCAAAAGCTACTTAAAATATATTTCTTTCCAATCATTTTCAAAAACTAGTGAACTACAGGTTAAACAGTGGCAAACACTCAATGAGTTATAAAAATTATACTTCATTTTCCATTAAGAATTATTATTAATGGGAAATGTATCAAATGAAAGGATAAAGGGTTGAATTTCTCAAAATTGAGAACAATACAGGTGGTACAGTAAATTCTTATCATTGGTCAGGGGGATGATATATGACTGAAAATTCTAGTTAGCTGTCCAAACTTTATAGCTTCTAACCAAATACAGTGTTAATTATTAATATGAGTCTGGTGGTAGGAAATAAATGCTTATGGAAGACTGTTCGCGGGGCATGCTATCCTAAATGTTACCTGTTGAAGGAACAGGGCCATCAGAAAGTTTTCTATCTGTTAATAGATTACATTCAGAATCAGATTAATAGAAGGGCCAGAAAATCCAGTCTAAAGATACTAAAACATTATTGGAAATGGAGTGCATTAGAGAGGAGTATATGCACCAAAATTTTTCTCAGAAATTAAGGTAGGATTCATCATACTCTGATGAGCCATTTGGGGTGGGGCATGAGACCCTAAATGAACATGCTCCAGTAACCAGAGCTGCTAACTGCCACCTAAGTGGGGCAAGTACAGTTAAGAGATCTCGTTTTGCTTCCAGGGAGCTAGAGGGTGACAAGAGCTAAATTGCTCAGGATAATAGAAATACTAACCTGCCAACCTCCTTCTAGCCTCCCCTGAAGTTTAATGGGGTGCCAATTAATAACATCCTGATCAGCCATTCACATATCCTTGGTTGACCTTGGCAAGTACTATTTAGCCCTTATAGAATTGCCTTTACTTAATAATGCTTGGGGCCCTACGGTGCACTCTAAGAAACAGTCACATGAAACACAATGGTCTATTGTAGGGGCAAAATTAAGAGTAAAGGATCCTTTCACAATATCTACAGTAGGTCTTTTGGGAAACAACTGCTTTGTTTTTATGTTAAGTACATTATGCTACTTGCAGCTGAGAATATTTTCCCTTTCGCTGTGGGTGCTAGGAAACTGAACAGCCAGATTTGCAATCTCACTCTTGAAATTGTACAGGCTCAGAGAATGCATTTCTCTCTCTCTTTTTTTATTTGTACCTTCTATTTTCTTATCTATTTTTTTCTTTCACTTGTACTCCTTCAATTTTTTTACTTCAATCTTTCCTATGACGAATATTTTTGAAAGTTACCTCTACTCCTTTGGAACACTAGTGCGAGTCCCTGGTTCCAGCATCTCACGCCTTCCTCCTGATTCGTTCCCTCATTTTGAGAGAGCACCCCCTCCAGTAGCTTCCTGCGACAAAAGCAAATGAGAAGTAATGTTTTTGAGATCTTGCTTATTTGAAATTGTCTTTATTCTACTCTCAAACTTGATAGTTTGGCTGAGCATAGAAAATTATTTTTTCTGTGCTCATTGGGCAAGAAAAAGTGGCATTCTTGGTTTCATTATATTCATAATTTAGCTACTCTAATAGCATCATACCAGTCAAATTATTTAACATCTTTAGGAAATCAAAGCAAGCTATTTTGAACCACTGTTTTCTGAACATTAATACTACGGAATATATATAAACTAACACCGTATAAAAAGAAACTTCTGCATTTTTACTTTATTTTTCCAAAATATTTAGATACCTATTTTTTGTGTGTTGTAAAAACTTCCTTACTTTTTCCATTTTTATTATAGATGTCATATGACAAGATGGCTTACATAGGACAATACTACTCTATTTTGGTGTTTTGCTGTTCACTCATTCATTTGTTTGTTCATTCATTTGTTCAATCATTTATTCAATAAACATTTCCCCCTTTCTCAATTTCCTCATCTTGTTTCTTTTCTCTTCTCCATTGCCACTCTTCCTTCTTTCTTTCCTCTGAGAAAATCCAATAAATGAAAACGTGTAATTAACCGAAAGATAAATTAGGAGAGTAATTATTCCCCTTGAGCCCATAGGCCAGAGCCAGCCACCTGTGTATGCACTCTTAGAGACAGCTTTCTCCTCCACCATGGACAGCTGCGGGATCAGGCTTAAAAGGAACTTGCGAAGACTTCAAGTTGAAAGAATTGGGCTGTGAACAAGACACTGTGCCAAGTGCTTTAACCTCAAATTCCTCCTTACAGCAGTTCTAATGGAACATGCGTTTTGTTTTGTTTTAGTGATTTTATAAAGGAACACTGATGCACAGAGAAATAAATTTGCTTTACGTTTCACAGCTAAATGACAAAGTTGGTATTAAAATTTAGATCCAACTCTAAAACTAGGATTTTAACTGAGTTGTTTCAAACTAGCACTACCAATACTCTTTTTTTATTTTAAGATTTTTTATTGGGGAATTGGGGGGATGGGAACAGCACTGGGGAATTGGGGGAAGGGGAACAGACAAGTTGCTGTCGTTTTGGAGGACGTTGCTTCACTGGCCCAAGTTGGCACCATCATTGAGCTCTTCCCGGGCGAGGCACATCAGTCGCCGGCTTCTGGATGGCCACTTACAGTGGCT
>NW_017731372.1:6177834-6219965 GCF_001890085.2 Hipposideros armiger | reverse complement strand
AACTTGGGCCAGTGAAGCAGTGTCCTCCACAACTAGATTGAAGAACAAAACGACAGCAACTCGTCTGTTCCCCTTCCCCTAATTCCCCAGTACTGTTCCCATCCCCCCAATTACCCAATAAAAATCTTAAAAAAAAAAAAAAAGATACTTGGGGAGATGGACATAGGGTGAAGAAACATGCGTCATAAACATACATTGGGAAATGGAATAAAGCATAATAAAATCAATCCTTCAATTTATGTTTTGTTTGTAACACTTCAACCACTTTAGAGTAATATAGTCAAAATCTTAGGTTTGTTTCAATTATACTTCCTTCCCTGTAAAGGTATAATCCAGTTTACAACAACAATGGCCCAAGGCCAGTGTACTAGGCATCTTTTTACAAGTTTTATTTCATTAATTTTCTTAAAATTTTATTTTCAGGAAAGGGGTTGACTACAAAGAGTCACAAGTGAACTTTCTGGGGTGATAGAAATGTTCTGATTTGATTGTGGTAAAGATTATGACTGTATTTGTCAGAATTCATAGAACTTTACACTTAAAAGGATGCATTTTACTTCATGTAAATTACCTCAGTAAACCTGACTTAAAAACAAAACAAAAAGCCTAAAATCTTAACTACCCAGCTAAAGATAAAATAAAATTTAAAATACAATGTACAATTTAGGTGCAAAACAGATTTTCTTTCCATGAGTGAAGGTCTAGTAATTTTTTGCATCTATTTTATAACGCTAATAATCCAATTTGATATTATACAATTCAATGTATCAATATTTTAAAATAGAGTATAAGAAAAATGGTTTGAGATTTTTTTAAAGATAAGGATTTGGGTGGCAAAATCTTTATTATAACCATAATGTTGCTAAGGCAATGCTACATATTTTTTTAAAATCTCAGAGAAACTAATCTAAGTCTGTTCAAAATTTCAGTGTTTTAAATTTCCATAATGTTACCATAAATTCTGCTTATATCATATGCTGAAAACTCTACATTTAATAGTTAAGGACAAAGAATTACCAGCTTGCTTCATTACTTGATAGAGTTGATTGCGTCCTAAAACATAAATGTTGCTCAGTGTCTTAAAAAGGCAAAGGAAAAGTAATGATTGTTTTCAACAAAACTGGGTTTAAAAAATCCAACATTATTAAGAACACAGGGAAGGGTAATTAAGTGATGTCGCTTCTTTAATACCCTCTGATTTTACTCTACCAGACATACCCAAGCCAACCAAGTCAATTTAAATTAGAAAGCATAATGGAATTCCAACCTCTGGAAACCCTGGAACAAATGTATTGTAAACAGCGAGAGCTCTCTTGCCCTGATTAAAGTAATATAATTGTGGCAGATGTCACTGTCAGTCAAAAAATCCACACCTTATTTTCTTCTAATATGGAAGAGGAGTATATTTTTATTTGTGGCTTTAATAAAAATACCCTTTAAGTGTATTGTGTTTGGTAAGTTGACTTTTAGAATAAAAAATACCTTAAGTGATAATATCTAACAATTATCTGTAAAAATTGTCCTCTCCCAATGAATCCCATCTTCCAAAACCCATCTTAAAATTTTCAATTTTGGGCGGCTGGTTAGCTCAGGTAGTTAGAGCGCAGTGTTCATAACACCAAGGTTGCCGGTTCGATTCCCACATGGGCCAAGGAGCTGCGCCCTCCACAACTAGATCAAAGATGACGACTTGAGTTGGAGCTGATGGGTCCTGGAAAAACACACTGTTCCCCAGTAAAATTTTTTTTAAAAGCCAAAAAAAAAAAAAAGCTGGTATTCCTTATTCCTTTACAAAAAAAATTCAGTTTTAAAAGTTAGACAGGTTCAACTGTGTCTTTTGAGTGTCAATAAAATCTGATTTTGTCCATGTGTTTTTTTAATGTTCTCTAATGTTTTTATCCTTAATAATATATAACAATAAAAAAACTGTTAAAATCTGAAAGGCAGAGAACATATTCAAAGCATTACTTTGCTGGGAACGAGTATGTTCTGGATATTAACGGACAACTAATCCACTAAGAACAACTACTCTGAGGCTGTTCGTGAAAAAACTGCTTAAGAGGTGATATTACGACAACCATGGTATCTATGTAAGGTGTCCTGGGATGTAACACAATAGTGCCAATGAGGCAGAAATTACTGTAAGAATTTTTATTCTTTCCAAAGTTGTAATCAATACATTTAATAAACAATTATTAAAAGTCCATAGGTCATGGAAGTGTTTTTGAATAAGCACTCTCTGGGATGTGGGTTGACAAGTCTGAACTCAACCAAGTGAGGTCCCTGCAATGACAGTTGCTTCTGTTGGAGGGAGAGGGTGGAGAAGTTCTAGAATGGCAGTGACAGCGATGGCAGGAGTGAGTCAAGAACAAGCAGAGAGAAAGGTGAGTCCTAAGAAGGCGGTTGAGAGAAGGGACGCTCCTGGGCTCCCTGAGCTGTACCATCAGGGCTTGGTGCCGTCGAAGAGGTCAGCGAAGAGTATTGACCAAGGAGTCAGGTAGGATTTGCCGATGTGGGGGGAATTACTCCAACGGGTTATGTGAATAGAAAATCAGAAAGCTTGGAATATAATTAGAAAGCTGGGGAGTTATTTTAAGGCAGGAAATGGTTGTGTTGTGAGTGCTATTGGGGGCGGGGGTTCTGAGTTGGTTACTGGTATTTAAAGACCTGCACTAACCAGATGTGTTGGTCCGGTATGAGTGGGGTGGACATTGACAGTGCAGATGAGGGGAATAAGACCCAGGGTTAAAGCTGGGACACTGTGGGAGGCATTGTGACATAATGTGAAGAGCATGAGCTTTGGAAATCAAATAGATCTGTGTGACGGTTAATTTATTTATTAACTGGATTGGGCCACAGGGTGGCCAGATGTTTGATCAAACCTTATTCTGGGTGTGTCTGTGAGGGCGTTTTTGGATGAGATTAACATTTGAATTGTAGGTTCAGTGAAGTGGATTGCCCTCCATAATGTAGGTGGGCCTCATCCAATCAGTTGAAGGCCTGAAGGGACAAAATGGCTCACCCTCCACAGTGTTAAGCCTTTGAACTGGAACATCAGCTTTTTCCTGCCTTTGGATTCAGAATGGAACTACACCATCGGCTTTCCTTGGGTCTCCAGCTTGTTAACTCAGCCTGTAGATCTTGGGACTTGCCAACCTCCATAATCACATGAGCTAAATAAATCTGGCTACATATATCTATATCTATATATCTCTTTATATCTATCTACCTATCTCTCTCTATATATATGTAGATATATATATAGAGAGAGATAGGTAGATAGATGATAGATATATCTACATAGGTAGATATATAGACATAGAGATAGATAGGTAGATAGATAGATAGATAGATATTGTTTCTCTGGAGAACCCTCATAAAACCTGGGTTAAAAATCATGGCTGTCTCTTAATAGTCATGTGACCTTAATTAAGCTTCTTAACCTGACTGGACCTATAAAATAGGAATAATTAATAATCCAGACAACATAGGATTGTAACTAGGGTTAATTTAAATAATTTCATAAAGCATTAAGCACAGGGCCTGGCACATAATGCTCAATAAACAAAAGTTATTATTATATTATAGAGGGCTCTATTTGGAGAAAAAAATCCAGGTGAAAGCGCCTACATATGTCTTCTTTGTGAGGAGAGTAGCATGAAAGTGAGCAGGAATTGTCAAAGCTTAACCTAGCCAACAGCAATGTCCTCTGTTCTTTCCCTCTCGTCTTCTCTCCTATGCTCATGAAATCTCCTTTCTGTGTTTTATCACGCTCACGTAACTCTTTATATGGGAAAATTTAGCTGAACTTTCTAAAACCCTATTAAAAATTTTGTTAAAAATCTTCCAAATACACATCACTCTGCGTTAAACATAGGATGTTTAAATACAGACCTCCTGATTCAGGATTTTGCAGAGGAGCTAGGTTATTATTGAAACTATTAATCACTGTAACATACTATGTATTATTTTCAAAACGAAAGCTCTGATAGCAAGTCATTCTGTTGTCGTTAGCCTTTCACAAAATTAAGTGTGGCATCAATGTCAGTTTGCTAGGAGTTCTAGTTAGAAAAGCTTTACTGTAAAACTCCCCCTCTGACAACGGTAACTTCTAAGGAAGGGAATAAGCACAATCTCTTTATTTTATATCCTTCAATCGTCTCTCAGGATCAGCACGATGTATCATTGTGCAGAAACTGATTCTATTTCAAATGTAAACACTGCATTTAGTAACCAGTCTTAACTATTCACAGAATCAGCAGAGGCTCTGAAATTCCTGTTGTTTTTTTTTTAAATGAAGACAGGCTAACTTCTCTGTGACAAGAACCTAATAACCAGTGGGTGGATTAGTTACTGCCTTGAGAGCAGGACGAAGTTCCACCATCTTAAACTTAAAAGTAAACCACATTACTTAGATACCCCCCAAATTTAGTTTGGTTGCTGCTTTTAGTTTCCTTGGTTTCTTTCTCAAGGGTGGTGTTGGTGGAGTGGGGGAGGTGTCAGGGCAGGTTTGGACAAAAAGGAAACTGTTTCGCCTAGCCCAGCTAAGTCTTGCAGCTTCATCCTCTCAACTATAAAAAAGTTTCCCTTCCCAAAATGTGCAATCTGGTTTTGGTAACCCACATTTATTCAATGAAACAAAGTGTTACAAAAAAACAAAAAAAAAATGTAGCTCTTCCTACATGCTAACACAATCCCAGGTGCCAGAGACACAGGGATAAAGACACTAGTCCCTGAGCCCCAAGAGCTTAATCTAGTGGGTGAAACTAGCATATAAACAATCAATCACAATACAGTGAACAATAACTGAGCAACAGATGTAGCTCAGTGAGAGCAGGTTCAACTTGGGGGCAGAGAAGACGGCAGCAAAGCTACAGGATGCAGGTGGCCCATTCCAAGGTTAACTATTTTTCAAGCAAAAACTCAATTTCCGGACTAAAAACCTTAATTTTTGAAGATGAGGACTTTTACGTTAAAGTTCTTATACATCATATACACATACAACAATAACCCAAAGGGAAGTTAGCTCAGTTTGAGCACATGATTCATCATCATTCACACCTGCTTAAGTTAAGACCCTCCCAAAATAGGCATTACATTGAGGAAAACGTGGTAGCAACTGTACAAAATTAGGATAAAGAAACTTCTGCCGTTGTATGAACAATATAACATTTATTTGTTAGACTGCAACCATCAGTCCTCTTTTTAAACAGGGTTAAGATGGATTCTGAATGAGGACTAAAGCCCTAAAAACTTAGTTTCCCTAATTATATCTGAAAAATCTCCAATTTACAAAGGTCAGCGTGGTATTTTTGAAAAAGCAAATGAAAAGTACACGTTTGGGTTTACACATTTGTTATTCACCCATGTCATAATCCCTAAACTACGTTTATTCCACAACTTTCTATCATTTCTTTCTAAGACAAGGGCACACGAAGAATTTTTTGGTTTTTAGGTTATAGCTTTCAAAGCCTTGAAATAGAAAATTTTAACAACCCAACCATTAGAAAACGTACCCATACTACCACTTGACACTCAGTTTATCTTTATATTTCACTCTTCTGTTAACATTCAATGCCCTTCATCTAACAAGGTCAAAGTCTCCCCAAATGTTGTTTTATGAGCTGCCTAGGGAGACCAACCCTGTGAAACCTGAGGACACCACACCAAAACAGAATGCAGGTCACTGTGACAGGGCAGACCCACTCTGCAAAGTCAGAACTGCGGGGTTCACTTTACGCTGACAGAGCTTCTTTCCAGAACCCTCTCCCCTGCCTCCCCGCAAAGAACGCGTGAGTGTGGATGTCACAGGATGCCTGGCTTTTATCTGGTCCCCTGCCCGTCACCTTGGTGTGCCCCGGGCTCGGGATGGGGAACCTGGGTTTTGTGGCACCAGCGTTGGCTCAACTGGCGACCTTCAGGCCCCTGTACTTGGCCTGACCCGAGTGGGCACCTCCCTTACCACTGCCAAACGCAACTCGGACTTGGCGGCTCAGGGGGAGTCCCGGGCGCCCCCAGCCCGCTCTGATGGCGACGCCAGCCAGGCCGGGGCTTGGGGAGCAGGCAGGAGACGCAGAGCATCCGCTCCACGTGGCCACTCCGCCTGCCGAGCCCACGCCACCCCTGGTCCACCAGGGAACTTTCCAGAACCCTGGCCCTCTCTAGGAAGTACCCGGTTGCTGTCCAGGAGGGAACCTCGGTTCGTACATGAGCGCCTCCTCTGAGGCAGGCAAGTTCGGGGTTCGGCAGGCAAGCCAAGGGGACGCTTCGGGGCCCGCCTCGGGAGGCCCCGCGCTCCGACACCCCCAATGGGCCCGCGGGCCCCGCCAACCAGCCGGGCCCCGTCCTCCGGGGGGACCGACGGCGAGCCTGCCAGGGACCGACAGAACCGCGCCCCCAGCCCCCTAGTCCCCTCGGCTCGTCTTTACCTCGCCTGACCCCGCCAGAGCGGCCGGAGCTAAAATTAGAAAGCAGCGCGACGCGCGCTCACGTGCCCCCCGTCGCGCAGAGGGGGAGGGGCGCGGTCCGGATGAGTCACGGCCCCGCCCCCACCCGCCGAGGACGCACTGACGTCAGCCGCTTCCCCGAAGGATGACGTAAGCGCGCCTGGGGGAGGCCGCGAGGCTACCCTAGAACGTTCACATGCCTTAAAGGGACCAGGCCTCTGAGGGAAGATCTGAGGCATGATTCCACTCACTTATCCATAGAATCAGGACCCATCTTATGCCCCTTTGTACTGATAAGTGTCGACTGTTGAGATGATGAAAAAAGGAGAGCAACTGAGACGCATTGGAGCCTCCCTGAAACCCCAGCACCTCTTCCTGGAAGCCCTCGTTGATTAACCAGAGTGTGATCCTGACCCAAAAAGCTTTCCACGGCCCTTGACTCCCAACCCCTTCACTTACAGCCCCCTTCTCACATGCTCGCACCTCTGCTACTAGAGAAAGGCTGTGGTTTGACTGTTTATATAATCCATCACCTTGGGCCATTTTATCACTGTTTTTGACTGTGTCCAAAGTCTGTCATCAGTAAGTAGTGTGACCTGAAACAAGTTACTTAACTCTCTGGGTGTGAGATTTATGAACTGCTGTCCAAACCCTCCACTTATGCTAATGTTGCCCATGGAAGCTTCCAGAGGCAGGAACCCTGTCCAACAGTTGCTCATTCAGCATTATCACAGCCTCACAGGGAACTGAAAATTTACTGAGGTTTACTATAGGGCAGGTATTTTCATTACCCTCCCACACCCCCTCGTGTAATCCTTCCATCTCTGAGGTTGGTGTTATCATCCCCGTTTTACTGATGAGGAAGGAAACCAAAGCGTAGCAAGGTTAAGTGTGTTTCCCTAGGTTACACAGCTAAAGCATGGCAAACCAGAAGTCATTCCCAGATCAGTTGGATTGCAAGTCTGTTTTTGGTGATAAGTTTGGGCTATGAAATGTATGTTTTATTCTGAATATGTATGTTGAGTCCCTAGAACTAGCTTTTTCCCTTTTAACACAAGCCCAGTGCCTCTGCACAAGTTACCCACTCCAGGCCAAAAGATCCCCAGAGAAGGCGGTGCCAGGCCTCAGGGTAAGGCAAGTGAGGATGCTCACTCTCAGGCACTTCCTGCACTTGCCCAACCCTGAGAACAAGTGCCTTCCTGAGGCTGGCACTCCAGGCACCTCACTAGCCTCACCCTAGTCCCAGCCCTGCCAGGCCTACTCTTGACTCTGCGTTTCCTCTCTTGAAACTAGAGAGACCACCCTGCAAAGTGGACTCACCTGGCAGACCAGCGGCTAGCTCTACTAAAGTGCAGAAGAAATACCTTATTTCCCCTCCATCATAACCTCTTCTCTATAAAGCAATAGAAATTTTCCAGTTGAAACAGCACATGCATGCTGAAAACAAATGAAGAGACAACAGCTTCTCAAAGTTTTGAGCAAAATAATGGTGACGGTGTACTGGAAATGGAGCCAAGTGGGTGAGCTGCTGTCCCTGTTATCTTCTGACAATTATTACTGGTCCTTGGCTGAGAGTGACAGCCCTATCCTCAGGCTACACATGCCAGGTCTACCAGGAGCACCTTCCCCCGCCAGCTCACCCCTTGGAGGCATTTAAAACTGACCCCTCTTCACTTGTGCCCAGTCTCCAGCCACCACCAAGCTCTCTCCTTTGTGTCCCCTGGCTCCTGTCCCCTCTATCATGCTGATGGAGTCACTGCTCACTGCTCTTCCTGTTGTGCCAGGTTTTCTGGAGCCTGTCCCCAAACACCTTGGGTGTGCTCCCACCACAGCCTTGGGAGGAAATGGAGAAAACCACAGGCAGCCTTAGCTGTGGGGGCAGCAGCTTCTTTCTCTGTTACTGGGGCGAGACACACAGACATGGAAGCTTAGGCCAGTATGGCACCATCAGGCCAACCAGGCCAGCCCCTGTTTTATAACGAAGGGACTAAGGTTCAGGTGACATGACCTGCCCGGGGTCGCATGGCCTGTTGGGTAGAAAGTCCCAGTCGCCTGAATTCCAGCCCACTGCTCTTCCATGGGATCACACCTCTGTTATGTCTCAGATGGAACGGGGGCATGAATGCGCATGGTAAATTGTAACATGTCATATACATGATAGAAGGGACGAAAAATGGTGACTTGAAGTAAATATAGAGATGAAGTCATAGGGAAGACCTGGAGAACCCCTGGCTGTTCCCACTTCCCTTTTCCCTCTCTCCCATTCAGTCTCCAGGTAGGTGAGGCGGCTATTCCTCCTCAGACCTAGGGATCACTTCCCAATGGAATGACACGATGAGTTGGTTTGCCATTTTTAAACCTTCGGTAATCCAGGTCTTATGTGTCATGTCAGATTTTGATTTTTTATCATCCAGCCTTTACTTCCCATCATTTTCTAATCCCAGAAGCCCCATTAAATATCGTTAAGAGCCATAAATGTAACTGGCCAGTGATGTGGCCTAAGGATTATGATCTCCAGCAAACAACCCCAGCAAACAAATGAGCAGGAATCCTGGGTCTGTTCCCAACTGTGCCAGTGACTCACTGGATGACACAAAGCAAAGCTTTGCTTTTGCAGGGGGAGAGAGGTGGACACACACACAGCTGCTGGCCTGACAGAGGTGGAAGGATGGGGGAGAGGCCCTTCGGCAGGCTTCCAACATAGTGGAAGCTCAGAGGTCCCCCAGTAACTGCGGAGCAGTGACCTGCCAGATCAGCGCTGGGTCAGTCTGAGCTCTGTCCCACGTAAGCGCCTGCCTTGGATGGAGCCGCGAAGATGGCTTGGGCTGGATTATAGCACGTACCCTTCATGACATCATTCTCATTGGTTAGGAATGCACCCTGGTTATTCCCAACTCCACTTTAATAACTTGTTATAGATCTACCCTCCAGGAATTTATTTGAAACTTTCTTTAATCTATTTATATTTCAGCCTATACAGCCTTTTCAGGCAACAAGTAGATTTACCATTTATGTAAAAGCACTTTGGTCCTAAAACACACAAAGTGCTGTATAAGGATTTTTAATAATAATAATAGTAATAATCCTACAAATTTGAAGGTACAGTTCCTCATTAAAGGGACACCAACAATAGGCTCAAACCCCAGCAGGAACATGGCAGCTGTGTCTATGGAGTAGCCTACTTCTTTCTTCTCTTTTGTTAGAACAAACTATTCCTTGATTTACTTTAAAAAAATAAATTATAATATACTATTATATAATAAATATATTATAATTGGATGATAGTAATAATTCAGATGGTTTCACAAGCTTATTTTCAGTCACTCATTATGTTTGTCTTTTTTATCTCCATGCGCACATACACCACTGCCACCCCCCACCCATCAAAAGTGTTTATTAATGGAGTGGGGTGTTGTGATGGGAGTAACGCTGCACGCAAATTAGGTAAACACATTCAGTGTTCTCTAAGGACTTACATCTAGGACCAACATATAGTAAGTAGGTGTTCAATAAATACTTGTTGGATGGTTGGATGGATGGAAGGATGAATTTAAAAAGAGAGAGAGAGAAACTTGTGTGGTAACTGGTGAGACATATTAGGAATAACTGTATTGGGGGCTGGAGGGAAACATGAGAGTGTAATTGGCACAGAGGGAAAAGGGATGCCAAAGAGGTGCCCCTCCTTCCATCACAGGTGCTGTGTAGGTGGCAGGAGTGAGGAGGCAGGTATGAGGTCCGGAAGAGGGTGACCATGCTCTGTGGCCATCTATCTCTACTTTCAGTATAAACCACACTAGAATGAAGTCCTAAAAGCCAGGTGATTCAGTAGGTGAATGGACAAATAAACCACAGTATATCCAGACAGTGGAATATTATTCAGCACTAAAAAGAAATGAGTATCCAGCCATGAAAAAAAGATATGGAGCAAGCTTAAATGCATATTACTAAGTGAAAGAAGCTAATCTGAAAAGGCTATATAGTGTATGATTCCAACTACGTGACATTCTGGAAAAGGCAAAACTGTGGAGATGGTAAAAAGATCAGTGGTTATACGGGGTTGGGGGAGGGATGAAAAGGCACAGCACAGAGGATTTTTAGGGCAGTGGAAATACTCTGTACCATATTATAATGGTGGATACATGTCATTATATATTTGCCCAAGCCCATAGAATGTACACCACCAAGAGTGTCCTAATGTAAGCTAGGGACTTTGGGTGATAAAGATGTGTCAATAGAAGTTCATCCATTGTAAGAAATGTACCACTCTGATGGGGGCTGTTGATAGTGCGGGAGGCTGTGCATGTGTGGGGGCAGGAGGGCGTATGGGAAATCTCTGTACCTTCCACTCCATTTTGCTGTGAACCTATAACTGCTCTACAAATTAAATTATATTAAAAAAAAATCCCGGTGAAGTGATTACAGCTTTCTGTATGTAGGCTTGGTCCACTGTGGAGTCACAGAGACTTGCGTTGGCATCGGAGCCCCATCGTGATCAGCTCTGTATCTTCTGGAAAGTTACCTCTGATCTCAGTCTCTCCTAAACCCACAAAACCTTCTTCAGAGCGTTATGAGAATTAAATGAAAAACTATGTGTAAAGAGTCTAACCCAGTACCTGGGATGTGCAGCACCGTAAATAAAGACAGCCCCCCTCCCCAATTCCTCCCTAATGCCTGATGATTAAACATTCTGTTTAATGTTTGACTAACATGAATTGGCTACTAATTTCAAAGTTAGGCTAGTGGAGGAAAGCTGTCTTGGGTGAACGTGACCTTCTCCTAGAAAGGGAATTTGTGTGTGGGAGTGGCCATGTGTGTCCTCAAGTGCTCGGTCAGAGATGGTGGCGACAGAAGGTCAGACATGAACTTGAGCCCTGGGAGGCAGCATCAAGCCCCTCACTCAGCTTTCTCCTGTGAAAAGGTCAGGATGATGGAAGGCTGTCATATTTAGATGATGGCTCGTAGGGAAGCCTCGGTGGGTTAGTCACCAATGCTGTGACTTCATATTGCCACTCAATATAGTAACAGCTGTTGGTTGCTTTAGGGGGCAGGGGCGGGGTCAGTTTTTGTTGACCAACCATACCTCCAGGATAAATTCAATAGAATCAGCCAGGAAGACCTGACAAGGGGAGAAACCCTCCTCTAAATAGGGTGTTCCACAGTTTTCTAAGGCTTTTCGGCATCTCACCTCAAAATGTGAGTGTTGAGTTTTCTTTGTCTTTGGGGCCAAGCATGAAAACGTCCTGGGAGAAAGGTGTTTGGTTAGGAAGCCTTCAGCTGGGGGAATATCCACTATGGCCAGTAGAGGGGGGGGCAAGTGACAAGTTCTGTGCACCAGCTATGTGATGCCTCTATGGCTCCCAAAGAAGTGGCCCGAGGGAGGGGGTTGAAAAGGCCTGGAGTTAGGGTGCTGCAGAATTTTGGGGTTGGGTTAGGCATTTTACCTCTCACAGGTTACATAACAACCATGGGAACAGATCAGCACGCTACCGAGGCAATGATGTTGTCTCCATCTTTGAAATTAGCCAGGATGAAGCCGTAGCTTGAAGATACCACTGATCAGTGCTGTAGTTAATCTGGGGTACTGATTATTCGTATCACAATGGAAAGCCACTGGATTTGGTTAACCCTTCCTTCTAGTGTTTTCTCCTCCTTGGCATCTCCATGGGGCCTTGTGCTTTGGGAATGGAATGCTTTGAATCAGCTGTAAGATGGATAGGTTAACTGGGGAGCACGGACTTGTCTTGTATCTAAACTGGAGTGAGTCCAGAGTGAGGCAGTAGAGGTCAGAGAGAAAAAGCCCTGGACCAGGGGTCAGGAGACCTAGTTTAGCACCCGGTTGTGCCCCATGTCGAGCCGTGTGACCTTGGGCAAGTCACTGCCTCTCTTTAGATTTTGGTTACTCCTCTTGTGTATAAAAATAGTATGTGCACTTGCGATCCTTCCGGCCCTAACTGGCGTGCTCGTCCTCTCAATGTGGGTTTGATGTTCTGTTGTTGCGGAATAGAAAGGACCTGGGGTCTGAGTGTGTGGCTCTGCCACACACGGTGTGACCTTGCACGGTTTTCCCACTTCTAAAATATGGATTATTATGAGCCAGGGGTGACATAATGAACGTGGAAGCCTTTTCGGAGGCACTATGTAAGTGTATTTAAATGATGCCCTGAGGTTGGAAGGGAAGGCAGGGCAAGGTGAGCTGAAGGGGACAGATGGGGTTACTTACTGGCAGGTTGGACTGATACCGGGGCTGGGAGCCTGAGGGGGGTGGGGGTTGTGGTCAGCCAGGCTATGAAAAACTCCAACCGTGTCCTGCTCAGTTCCTGGTCATTTCCCAGCAGTTGTGGGAGGGGAGACAATTGAGCGGTTGTAAATGATGCTGAAAACAGTCCAAGAGAGAGGCTGCAAACTCTTGTCTGAATGGGCACAGCACCAAAGCAAAGGGCAGTGGGGAGCCCCGCCAGGGTCTGGAATTCCTGTGCAGATGAGCAGCCTCTCATCTCCCACGGATGCTCAGGGTAATATTCCTGCGCTGCGCGCCTCCCACGGGTGTGAAAACACCTCCCAGGGGAGCCCTGGAAATAACAGATCACAACTGTATAGTGAATACCAGAGTGATCTGGGTCGACTCATCCCTTCGGGAAAATCACAGGTCCTCTACAGAAACTCTCCACATTCCTTGTTTATTCTTCCCATAAATCGATTAACATAGGGTTAGGGATTTTCCTTCAACTTTCCCTCTCATGTTCCCTGAGAATGAAATTGACTACACTTTTGAAGCTGTTCTTTGAGCCACACACAAGATTTCTCTTCCCTCCCACCAAAAGGAGGTTTCTCTCTTTTTTCTTTTTTTCTTTTTTCTTTTTGCTTTTGAAGCCCAGACCCTGAGTGGAGAGGCTTGTAGGAGGCGCGGCTGCCGTAGGAGCGGCATGCTGACCTGCTGACTCATCTGACATTAACATCATTATGTTTCAGGAGTCAAAGTGATTTTCAAACTATGAGTAATGCCGGTATTAGAGAGAATGTTTACAAAGCAGCGGGCATCTCAGCACACTGGAGAAATGAGCAGCTGCTAACAGCTGAAATGAGTGAAGGCATAAGAAAATTCTCTCATGGGGGGGGGGGGCGTGTAAAAAACCACCCTTTCTCTCCCGGGCTCGCCTTGGAAAAGGATTCAGACAGAAAAGGGCAGGTGACCTCAGAGGCCCCTGGGGGGAGAGCTACATCTAGCATCCTTATCTGAACACCTGGATGTCCGATCACGTTATAAGAGAGAAATTTTTTTATAGTTTTTGTTTTCATTTACCCGACTCTAGGGAAAGATGGATTTAAAAAGACACCAGCAAATTCTCTCTTAAAGCTGATTTATTACCAGTATTAATAATTACAGCTAGAGTCTAAAGCTGTGTGAAGAAATGTGCTGTTTCTTCTAAGGCGAGGATGGAAACATGGTTTCCAAGATGGGGCACAGAGGCCCTTGTGGTCAGCTGTTGAAGTTCCTTTGTGGAATCAGTAAGAGAAAAGTATGAGAGCCACTGAGTATGGTGAGCCAAATATTTAGGCCTCAGGAGAGAAGAAAGGGGGGCCAATGTTGCCTAGAGCTGTGTCTGTCCCTCACCTCCATTTCCTCATCTCATCCTGGCAATATTAGTAACACTTGCTCTGCCTACCTCAGAGGAAGGTAGCTCTGGGAAGGCAAGGACAGCCTCTGCCTACCACTCTACCCCCAATGACTAACTGGGAGATGGCCAATACTAAGTGCTCAGTAAATATTTGCGGAATGAATGAATAAGATAAGAGCTTTGGATACCAGAACGCCACTCTTCTGTTTAGGTGGTCTTCTTGCCTTTCGTTCCCCCTGCCTAGGGCTGGATGGGGGGCTCAGCAAGTGGGGCTATGCTTGGAGACACATATACTGAAGGTACCAGCCCTAATAAGAAAAAGAAAAACAAACAAAAAAACCAACATCGCTCATATCTTCGGGAACTAACTGCTAAAACCGGATGAAAGCAAAACACTCAACTCAGAAACTCCTTGAGAAAAGGCTCATTCAAAAGCATGGCAGTAATTTTAATTTGTTGATAGGTTGGAGGTAAATCAGGAGAACTGTCATGCTTGATTTCACCTGTTGATTCCTGACCTGAAATGATCACCAACGGGTATGACCGACACTAAAGTCAACTCCGGGTCTGGGCATTGTGAAGGCAGGTGAAGGATAAATAGTTAGACTGGATTAACCATTAAAAAAACAAAAGTTCCATTCTTGGTATGTGTTGAAAGGAACCAAAGAAAAGGGGACGTCATGAAAAATGAATCCTGCCGTTTTTCTTTTCCATGGGAAAAGCATCCACCTGATTTTATATGCTAGGACATAGTTCTACATTTTGATAAGGGCTTGCAAGTATAGCTATAGCCTTTTTCCAAAATCCTCTCTCTGCAACAGATGACTGTGTTCTCTTGTTCTTTCCATTCCTACTTTCTGCCTCTGTCTTCTTACCCCCCTTTCTCCATCCTTAAGTTAATGCCTCCCTTCCGTTCTTCCTCAAGCATCCCTTCTCATCTTATAAACTTTCTTACAGCTTCTGGCAAGGTGAGTGGTCAATAACGTTTTGAAAAAATATATACAAAGGAAAAATCATGAATCAATTATGAGCTCCCTTATAAATAAACTGGTAATTATTGTTAAGTTGCCAAGCTTACTCACACACAAAAATATTCCCGTTCACTTGAGAATGTCTTTGATGAATCTGTAAAACTTAGTTTTATCAAATCTCATTCCTTGAGTACATGACCTTTGAACGGTCAACGTTTACATCATGGACAAAAGGGGTGTCCCGCCCCCAGGGAAACACACACCTTGGAAACCCTCACCTGCCCCCGACTGAGAGGCCCAGGTTTGCTTTCTGTGGACTGCCTGGATTAATTGATCTCTCCTCTCCCCACCCATTAAAATAGTATTGTTAGGCTAACTTCAAGCAGTAAATATAAATCAGTACATTCATGACTAATCAATCCAAAAACGGTTGTTACAAGAGAGTCAGGATTTGTGGTCCCATCCCAGACATCTGAGGGTGATGCTAGGAAAGAAGTTGTGTGCGTTCCCAGTGGTTGTCACCTGGTGTTTCTGCCCTAAGCACACTCTCCAGTGGGGTCAATCGAGGCAGGGGCCATGTCTAAGGTAATGAACCTCCACTACTCCATCTGTATCAGAGCTGCATGCCCAGGACAGCCTTGATTTCACATCTTCTGCTCCACTGTTCCTATACGTACAGGAATGCTTGTCAGGCTAGGAACCCTATTTTGGGTTTGAACACAGTTACTGTTCCCTAAGGCATCTCAGGTAAAAAGGTTCCTCGTTTTTTATCTTGATTTATTTTATATTTATAAATGACTTAATATTCATTTAATAGTGCTAAGTTAATAGCAGGTCACTGAACATTTGAGATCCAAATGTTTAACCTTATATTCTAAAATAAACTTTGGCTGTTTAGAACCCTCACAGAATAAATTCTTTCTAATCCGCCCCCACCCCTGCCCATATTCTCCTTTTATTTCTTTCCCCCTTCCCCCTTTCCCTCTATTTTTTCCCCCTCTCCCTCCATCTTTCCTTCCCTCCCTTCTTTCCTTTCTTTGTTTTTTTGTGTTTCGTTTGTTTGTTGCTTTTGGTAGATGTCTTTCTAAAATATATACCTAGAAGGAGATTTTTAAACTGATTAAGGACTAGATACTTTTTATTATATGCATATTTAACTATTCCCATTTTTAATCGTGTGCATGTTTTTTTCCCAATTAAAAAAAAAAAAGTAAACCAAAACAGGGTTTTGCACTCTTCCTGTTTTCATTTTTAAAAGTGTTTTATTTTTTTCCCCAATTCTAATACCAACCTATTCCCTTCTCCTGGAACAGCTTCCAAAGGGAAATAGGGACGAAAGGAAGGGAGAAAGTTGAGAAGCTAAATGCCTGTGTCCACAGAAGGGCTGTGGGGAGATGGGTGAGCCTAACAGGATTAAGGAGGTTTTGGGCCTTTTTCTTTTTTTTTCAACTCAAGATGTAAACATCTTCCCACATCATTAAATATTCTTCTATTACCTCATTTTTAATGGTTGTATAAGATTGCTAAGTTATAGCATAATTTATTTAATTAATACTCTTTTTTTTCTTTTAATTATTTTTATTATGAAATACACATTTTTTAGAATTAGTTTCAGCTGTACAGCACAGTGCAATAGTTATACTTTTTAACCCCTCGAAGTGACAAGCCCCCAATTAATACTCTTTATACATTTGGGTAATATCTTATTTGTCAATATTACAAGTAGTGCTGTAATAAATTCTTGTAGCTAAATCTTTGTGTATACCCACTCTTATTTACTTTAAATATCTCTTCTCAGAGGAGAATAAATATATTTCTCAAAGGGAAATAAAAAAGTATTCACATCCTAGAGCCTTTGAGAGATATATATACATATATATCCTGATATAATTTAAATTTAAATTTCTATAAACATGAAGAAATTTCCCTCTTTGTTTATTAACAAGTTTTATTTCCTATTTATGAATTTTCTGTTCAGGGCCCTTGCCCACATAACTGTTGGTATCTTAATATTTGCAATGATTTAGAATGTTTTACATGTATATCAAGTATATAGACAAAGGCCTCCTTATCTAATATGAGTTTTTAAAAATATTAATCATCTTCTGGCTTGATATTGTAATGTTAGTTATTTATATATTTTTGACACACAAAGGTTTTTAGAGTAGAAGTAATCAAATCTGCCAATAATTTCCTTTCTGAGGAATGATCTTTTCCATACAGAACTTTGAAAATGATTTCATGTTTCCTTTTAATAAAAAAAAAACTTTTAAAGGTAAAGTTTACATATTTTACACATTTGTAGTGAAATGCACCAATCTTAAGTGGATCATTCAGTCAGTTGTGACAAACTCATAAACCCACTAAGATTTAGAAATTCAAAGGTTATAGGTTTCTTTTTGAGTTGATGGTTGCATATAGATATAAATATACCTAAAAGTCATTGGATTGTATACTTTAAATGGGTGAATTGTATGATAGATTAATTATATCTAAATAAAGCTGTGAAAATATATATAGAAATTAACATCATTCCAGAAAGTTCCCTAGTGTACTTGCCAATAGATCTTCATCCCACTTTACCCCAGAGGCAACCACAGTTTTTAGTTTTTTCATCATAGATTAGTTTTGCCTGTTTTAGAATTTTATACTGGAGGTGCCCAAAAAAATGTATACACATGACTTGTATCCATCATTTTTTATCGGTATATATTGAGTATTACAATTTTAATATAGTTTTTTTCCTTTCTTAAAATGTGTATACATTTTTTTGGCACCCTCTGTATAGATGGGATCATATGGAATCATACAGAATAGCCTCTTTTGTGTAGTTTCTTTCACTTAACATCATGTTTTAAAATTTCATCTGTGTTGATGTGTTTCAGGGGTTTCTTTTTGTGGCTAAGAGTAATATTTCATTATGTGTCTATATTATAGTTTGTTTTTCCATTCCTCTATTGATGGACACCTGGGTTGTTTCCAATTTGGGGTCATTACGAACATTCTTGTACATGTTATCTTATGGATATACTCCTGTGCTTTCATTTCTCTTGGAAAAATACTGAGGGGTGGAACTGCTGAATCATAGAATAGATGTGTGTTTAGTTTTATAAGAAATGCTAAAGTTTTCCCCAAAGTGATTGTACCATTTTACTCCTGCAAAAATGCATGACAGTTCTAGGTGCTCCGCATCCTCATCGATATTTGATGCTGTCAGTCTTTTGTAATTTTAGACATTCTGTTGGGTGTGCAGTGGCAGCTTATTGTAGTTTCAATTTGCATTTCCTTAGTGACTAAAGTTATTGAACATTTTCCATGTGCTTCTAGTTTTTTTGTTTCAGTTTAATAGTTTTGTATTTTATCTCTAATAACATCTATTTATCTATCTAAAGTAATTTTTATTGTGATTTGAAGTAAATCCCTAAATTTATATTTTTCTAATAAATTAACCCAGCATAGTTTATTAAATAATAATTTTATTCCCACTAATTTATGATGCCTTTGTGTCATAAATTAAGCTCTTATGAATAATGTAGTCTCAAAATATCTACTCTTTGCAAATGATTTGTACACTTGTACATTTGTTCTTCTGTCAGTTCCACACTATTTTATTAATACTTGTTTTTTAAAAATGGTTTAATACCTGGCAGGAACACTGTCTTGTCATTCCTTTTCTATGTTCTATATTTTCTTTCTGTTCATTCCTAATCATTCTTTTAGTAAACATTAGAATAATGTCTGAAAATAATTTTGTTGAGATTTTTATTGAAAGTATATTGAGCATGCAAATTAATTTGAAAAATACTGACATCATTGCCACAGAACTTAATATTCAAATTTTCTTCTACATTTCTAAGTAATATTTTATAGTTTTAATTATATGAATCCTTCACATTCTCATTAGAGTTATTCCAAGGCATTTGATAGAAGTTTTCAATGCCATCATTGTTAATTTTTGCTATTGTAATTTTGATATTTTTTCATTGTATTTTCTAACTAGATGGTATTTCTATGCAGAAAAACTACTGGCTTTTGTGTCTCCTTTGTATATGAGTATTCAGCAGTTTTCTTGAACTCTCATATCAATTCTAATAATTTTTAGTTGAATTATTCTTTTGAGTTTCCAGGGGTTTAATAATATCATCTACAAATAATTTAAAATCTGTTCACTCCCTTCTAATATTTATGTATCTTATTTTTATATGCATCCTACATCATTGATCAGAGCTTCCAGATAAAAATGAAACAAAAATGGCAATAAACTATATTCCTGTTTTGTTTCTGATTTTACTAATATTGCCTTAGCATTTCATTCTGAAAGGTGGTTTGGACTTTTTGAAATAAATACTTTTTGTTAAGAAGGAGCTTTGAATTTGTAATTATTATTTTAAATAGGATTAGCTGTTGAATTTTAATGTCTTTTCTGCATCTATTGAGAATCTTTTGGATTTTCTTTTTTAGTGGTGGATGTGGTATATTATACTATTGGATTTTTCAGATACTAAAACATAAAACCTTTTCATTCTAGGTTAAATCCTACTGGGATTATTCTTCTGATGCTCTGTTATTTTTGTTTGGATTTTCTTCTCTCCTGTTCATAATTTAGATAATTTTATTATTTCTTTGTTTTGAGCTGTCTTTCTGGTTTTGAAATCAGGGTTATCTCTATAAAGTATATTAGATGAGCTTTCCATATTTTTCAATGTTTTGAAGAAATTATTAAAGGATAGCAATTACCTATTACTTAAGAGTTGAAAGATTTTTCCCGGTAGAGGTTTTAGGCCTAGACAATTTTTTTCTGGAGAGAGTTCTTTCTCTCTTTTCTCTTTCTGGTTTTCTCAGCTGTGATTAGTGGGTTTAGGTTTTATACTTCTAAGTTTGGTAATGTATATATTTTCAGAAGACTATCCATTACATCTAGGTTTTCAAGCTGATAACTAATAATTTTGCAAGTATTGTCTTATATTTAAAATATCCCTGTATCTGATGTTAGATCCCTTTTTTAATTGATAATATTATCCACAGGTTTTTTTCTTCTTCTTTACTTTCTCTAAAAGTTTGTCCAGTTTATTTATTTTTTAAAAGAAGCTCTTGAATCTTCTATAAATTTTTTTCTATAAATTTTCCTATATTCCAATTCATTTAGTTTTGTTTTTGCTTTCATTCCTCTTTCTCTTGATTCGTTTAGGGATTTTATTGTTGTTGTTTTTATAAATCCTTGAGCTGAATACTTTAATTTTTCCTTTCCTTGAAAATAATGAAAACATAAAGACTATAATTTTATCTTCCAATACACTTTAATAATATTTCATCATTTTTGATATGGTCTGTTCTTATTTTAATTATCTCCTAACTGCTAGGTATGTACACTTCAATTTTTTCACACTTTTAAAAAGTATATTTATTCACACAGTAGTTTAATTTCCTTTGAAAGCTAGAAAATAAAGATCATTTATTAATCTTCTTATTTTGTTGTTTTTCTATATGGTAAACATTGGTCTTTCCCTAACTCTCATAAAGGCCATTAAAAAAAAATAATCTGTGCCCATACCAAATGACTGAATATGTGGAAAGATCTAGAAAAACTATTACTTGAATGTTTTTAAGGTGGCAGAAAATCACAGTTTGGGGATATACCCTATAAACACTGTTTTCTTTTTGATAAAACTAGTTTTCAAAATGGTATATATTGAATGATTACAATCCAAATGTAATTTCCAAAGCAGATGTCAACTTTAGGAGAATTTCTGAGCTAAGATACTTGAAGGATAAATTAAGAATATTATTTTTATTTGACCTGAATTTCTGTATTTGATACATATTTTTTCCATGTACCATTTCTTTTTTTGTTTGTTTGTTTTAAAGGCAGCATACTACACACTCAGAACACGGTTCTTAAATTTGTTTCTTATAAATACAAGACTGAGCAAAGTTAAAGTACATTAGTTGCAGAAATAACAGAGGAAGGTAGTATATATACTTAGCATCACGTATGACTTAAGGACTTAGTTACTTGATTGTGATTTCAGTATTCACAGCAGTGTATTTCCCTAATGCTTACACACACAAGTAAGCAGGCAGGCAAAGCAAAATTTCTAAACATGTCAGGAATGAAGACAATTCAACCCATATGTTATCAGTCAATTAATACAGTTGGACTCTTTTTAAGTAACTGTTAGTAGTAAAATAATCTGATCACATTTCCTATAGCAACTAAAAAGAATAGAAATCAGAAATCTATACAATCAGAGCATCTCCTGATATGCAGAGCAGTTAAGAAGCCCATGTGTACTTTATTTTGCGGATGCTACCCAGACTACAACCTATCTCAAAAACAACCATTGAAAAATGCTTTTCTAAAAATGCATGGCATTTCATAATGTTTATTTATTACCAACATGTGGGGGAGGGAGGGTGCAGATTTCTAGCCTAAACACTAAAACCAAACATATACATGAGGCTACTATTCAACAGTAGCCTGCACGCAATCTTATGATAGGAAAATTTCACATACGCTTATTAAATAGCATCTTATATTTATTATTTCAGTCATGTCAAATTAAGAGAAAAAAATTTTTCTACTAAGTTACCAGAAAAGACACTGAGCTAGAGAGTCAGGAGACAGATTTCTAGGTCCAATTCTGCCTCTACCTACCTGTAAGACATGGGAAAGTTCTCTTAGCCCTAGTAAAGACTTAAGTCCTCAAATATTAAACAAAGGGCTGAACAAAAATAAATTCTAAGGAATAGTCCCATAAAATTTTGCTAAGTTTTTGAGAACTTTTAAAAAAAATGATAGCTATGAAACATTAAGCTTGGTATTTATCACCAGTAATGTTTCTAACAGAGCTTTACGCCAAAGAATTACTGATTCTGTATTTATGGGACAAAATGCAAGACTTTTTTTTTGGCATGCTATATATTTTAAATTGTTTTATTTAATTTTTGTTCTGTTCTTGTCCTTATATTTTATTTTGTTTTCATTTCTATTATTAATAGTTTTATTGCCTTGTGATCAGAAAATTAAGCTTGTATAATTTCTGCTTCTTAAAATATCTCCTATTTTTGGTTATATGCATTGCAAATACCTTCTCTTCTATAATCAAATATATCCTTTTTATTTGATCATTTGTATGTACCTTATGTAAAAAATCTTTCCCTACTTGGTGATAAATGTATTTTCCCACATGTTCTTCTAAAAGTTGCAAACTTTTGCTTTTCATATTTAGGTCTTTAACCTTCAAGGCTGATGAGCATAAGAATCTAATTTCTTTTTTCTCCTATATGGATAACCAGTTGACCCTTTCCCACCATTTTCCCCCTTGCTTCGTGATGCTACCTTAGCATTATATAGAGTTTTCTCATGTGTATAAGTTATTTCTGGGCTTATGTTCTGTCCCATTCATCTATATGTGTATCGCCCTAGGCCAATACCATTACGGTCTTTTAAATACCCAAATATCTAATAAGACAAGTCTCGCTACCTTCTTCTTCTTCAAAATTCTCTTGATTATTCTTGTCCCTTTCACATGAATTTCAGAATTAGCTTGTTAAGAATCACACACAAATACGTGTGTGCACACACACAGAGAAAAACACACACACACATTGGGGTTTTTTTTAATTAAAATTTCATTAAGTCTATAGATCAATATAGAGATAATTGACATTTTTATGTTATTGAGTACTCTCATCAATGAACATGGTAATTCTCTCCATTTATTTAGTTCTTTCTTTATATTGTTCAATAATGCTTCCATAGTTTTCTCCATAGAGGTCTCACACAAATTTATCTCTTGGTGCCACATAATTTCTGTTACTATTGTAAATAGGGTTCTTTTTTTTTCCTATTATATTTTCTAATTAGTTATTACTCTTAGAAATACTATTGATTTTTGTTTAGTTTTTGTATCTAGCATCCTTACTGAACACTTTCTAGCTCTAAGAGTTTCTCTGTGAATTTTTTTTATTGCTATATGTAGACAATCACAATTTTTGCAAACAAGAGCAGTTTCCTTTCTCTTTCCAATTTCTCTCTCCCCTTTCTTTTAGATTGCATCTGTTAAGATCTTCAGTACATTGCTGAATAGAGGCTTATAACTGGTATCCTTATGTTATTCCTGACTTTAATGGAAGTGTCTCAAACACATCACCAGTTAGTATAATATCTGCTTGTACAATTTTGATCTACGGCCTTTGTCAAATAAAGTTGCCTTCTATAACTAGATTGCAAAGATTTTTTTTAAAGCGTGAATGAATGCTATATTCTATCAAATGTCTTTCTGTATTTATCAAGATGATACCACAAACTTTTTTGAAAAGTAAAAAGCTTTTTCTGTCTTAATCTGTTTTCTAATCTTGAATCATACTTTCATTCTTGAGATTGAATCTTATTTGGTCACAATATTTTCTTTAAAATTTTATGTGTATGTGAAAAGAAAGAGATTAAGTTATAATTTACTTGTACCATCCTTGTATCTCAAAAAAGAAGTTGGGTAACCTTTTTCCTTTTTCTCCCCATTCTGAGACAGTTTTTTGTTTGATTGTTTTTAGACTGCGTTTATCTATTTCTTTAAGATCTGGTAAAACTATTTGGTCCTGGTATAATTGGAGGTAGGACACCTTTAGATTAACAATTTAATTTCTCCAGTTGCTAAGGCTTTTACTCTGGTTTCATCTGCATAAATGACCAGAATGTTATTTTTTCTTAAAAATGATCCATTTCTTCTAAGTTTCCATATTCATTGGCATAAAGTTGTTAATAGTATTTTAAATGTATTTTTACATCTCCATTTTATCTATTTCTAACCCCTTTTTACTCTTATTTTCTGTTTCTGCTGGGGGTTTTTTTGTGTGGTTTTTTTTCATTTTTTAAAATCCCTTTTGGTCAGGATTTGTCTGTTTCTGTAATAAAACCATTTTATTCATCTTCCCTAAATAATATTTCTTTAATTTTCTTCTCATATTTATTATTTTCTCATTTCTAGTTTAGGTTTCTCTGTTGTTCTTAGTTCTTAAGTTGATCACTTCATGTGTTTATTGTCCTGTTTTTGTTTGATTTTTCATTTTGTTTTTGCCGAATATATTTTTAAGGTGTTAAGTATTCATTGTTCTCTTGACCACAACAAGGGCCCCAGCCCTTTCTAGATACTCACTGAACTCTGCTGCCCGTCTTATTTTTGCTCCAGAGTTATAGTTTCACCCTTTTAAATATATAGTTATTTTTTATAATCAATAGTTAATTATGTTTGTAATATTTTTAAGTACTTCTTTTAGTGACCGTATGTGATTGATAAACTCTCCTGGTCTTTGTATGTCTGAAATGTTTTTATTTGTCAGGGTATCGAATTCTAGGTGGACAATTATTTTCTCTCTGCACTTTGAACATCATACCCTTATTGCCTTCTAGAAGCTATTGTTGTCTATGAGAAGGCTGCTATCCAACTAATTTTCCACTTCTTTGTAGGTAATCCATCTTTTATTTCTGTTCACTTTCAATTACCTCTTTGTCTATAATGTTCTGCAATTTTGCTACCATGTGTCTAGATATGGATTTAGTCTCATTTCAATGCTTGGTACGCAAATGTACTTTCCATTTGAAGTCTTCAATTCTGAAAAATTCTCAGCGATTACCTCTTTAAATATTGCCTGACTGTCATTCTCTCCTTTTGCTTTTTTTCAGAATCCCTATTAGATGACGGTTGGTATCTCTCAATCAAACCTCCATGCCTTTTAAAACTTTCTCTTCTCCGCCTGGACTCTGGGCATGTTCCCCAGAACCCTTTTCACCTTCCTCCTGTGCCCTTCAGCTTTAGTCAGTCCAGAAATGTTCTCATCCAGGGCATTTTAAATGTCTATGTTTGTGTTATTCATTTCCGAGATGTTTCGTTTATATATATATATATATATATATATATATATATGTGTGTGTGTGTGTGTGTGTGTGTGTGTGTGTGTGTGTGTGTGTGTGTGTGTCTTTCTGGTATTATTTTACCTAGTTTGTTTTATAATGTTGAATAATTTCTTTTATCTGTCTCTTTTGACACTTCAGATGTCCTTACTCGATAAAATCTTAGTGAGGCTGGCTGATGTATAAAATGCGTTTCAATGTGGAGTAAATTCCTGATTGCTTTGTTGGCTGTCTTTCTTAGCATTAGATTTCTTCACGTATTTTGGAATTTGGGTCTGCAGGCTCATTTCAGGTGGAAGTCGTCTTTGTTTTGTTTTTGTTTTCTTTCTCTCGCTTCCTCATTCTGCACTCATTTCTCCCCGTTCTCCCACTATTACACCCAGACCTTCAGCTCCCTGACCCTGAACCAGAGATTCTGGTGGCATCTCGGGGTTATTGCTGCACGGTGATTGTAGGGACACAGAAGATCCAGTCACTGATTCATTCCCAGTCAGCAAATTCGAGCAGCTAGCGCCCAGGCGGCTCTCTGGAGTGGTTTTTCAGCCTCTCTTCTCAAGCTTGGAAACTCAATTCCATGTACCTCCCCCACCATAAAACCATAAGCTCCATAAGAAGAGAAAATGTGTATGTTTTGGTCACCAGTGTATATCCGGTGCATAAAATAGTGTCAACACATGGTAGCTGAATAAATGAATGATGGCTAACAAGTCGCAAACTGTACCTTTGAAGTTGAACCTGGAGCTTTGGTTCCTCGCAGTCCCCAGGGAGAATGGTCAGCCTAGCGCAGAGGAGAACTTGTATCTAAAGAAGGGAAGAAACCCTGGAGTTAAGAGCTCAAAGATCTTGGTTTCAAGATGGCTCTCTGCCTGCCCCATTGCCAACTAGTCACCTAATCATTCTAAACGTAGAATTCCTCTTCTATAAAATGTACATTCTGTGGTTGGACGGCAACACTCTGCTCTATCAGCTGAGGTTCCAGAGTGAGAATAACAGAGCAGATCTCTAGCCCACCCCTGACGGATACGTAGTGTGAATGAAATGCAAATTCATTGATTTAAGAAACAGAGAATTTTAGAGTTGTTTGTTACCACAGCATAACCGAGGCTAACCTGGCAGGTACAATTAATTACTTGTATCCCTCCGCTCCACAGATGTTGAGCTCTTTGTGGAAGGAGCCTCTTTTTTTCAATGCTGTTTCTCAATTTCCAGTTTAGTATGTAAATATGATAACTGTTCTTTACTCTATTTTCACTACTAAGGGCAAACGTATTAAAAGTCAATAACAATCCCGTATTTGCAGTATTCCAATTTCCTGAGAAAATTGTGACCTTGTCCAGAATCCTCAGAAATATACTAATACGTATTTTTTTAAAGTGTCATGGTGCTCTTTCTGGGGATAGGAAGACAAAACTTTTGACCTGAACATAATTTAATTTTTGCATGATGCACATGCAACATTATTATATACCTCAGTAACAGTGATGGCAACAAGTCAGTGTGTGCGTCTGCTGTCCCCGACAGGAAATGGCCCATGACTGTGATATTCTTTGAGTTTTGGTGGAAAGCCCAGCCACCTCTCCAGTGCTCCCTTGAAGTAGAAAACCGGAAAACCAAGAACTCAGAAGATCAATTACTAGAAAAATTGATTTTGAGTAGATATCTAAGAAAAGTTCAGCAGTGCCCTGAGTACAGTGCATGAGCCCTATGAGATCTCTCATGGGTGTCCTAGGGGTTTTTGTTTTCTTCTTATCGTTGTTTTTTGCCGATGGAAGCATGCTTTATTGAATTTAAAATGCATAATATATTTGTGGTTCCTTAGACATTTGCACTGTTATACATGTTATACTTTATGGTATAATTGTTAATGATTTGAAGAGGCATAAACAAAATATGGCCTATCCTATGAAAAGGCACACCATACAAATTAAAAGCATAAAACAATTACTGAATACCCTGCGGAATACTTAACATATACACGTGAAATATCTTACACACATATACAATAAAACCTTGGCAGTGTTTTGATATTTGAAGTCACTACAAACATAGCCTCTAGATAAAGGACATAGTTACATATTCTTAAGAAAATACCGTTTTATTATTTTCGAGAACAGAGCCATTAGAACTCAGCTAATAGAATGCTAGTTAGAGTCCTCTTTTAGTGAATACAGAAAAGCAGTTTATAAAAAAACACATTGGTTTTCGAATAAGAGAGAGTTTCTAGAATGTGTGACAGGAGCCTGAAAACAATGTTCTCTGGGGCCAGTGAGGTATTTCTCTCCCACCCACCTATAGGGCTTCCAGATTTAGCAAATAAAAACACACAAAGCCCAAGGAAATGGAAATTTGAGATAAAAACAAAAATTTTTTAGTGTAAGTATACCCCAGATATTGCCTGGGACATACTTATACTAATAAATTATTTGTTGTTTCTCTGAAATTCAAATTTACCTAGGCATCCTGTACTTCATCTGGCAGCCCTACCCACCTCACTTTTTTTTAACCCTCATTTGGTACCACTCTCTGGAAGGAACCCGACCAGTCTGTCCCAAACCCTATAAATTCTGTATTAGTGAGCTTGCATTACTGTGTTTTCACTTACACGGTGTGAGGCTTACGGAAACTAACAGGTTCACCAACCAACTGATCGCAAACCCATTGCACCCTTGTAAAGCAGTGCAGCCTTTAGAACTTCTCTGAAGGGAGGGCTGTGTGGGCTCTCCCCCATAATGTCCTATTTTAGTCACAGTCATTAGCACTGGAGAAAAAAACACAGCTGGTCATGAGATTCTCTGTTAGCCATGCATGTCACAAGAGAATCAAATCAGTAAAATGCAATGCCTGAAAGAAAGCTGGGGAGAAAAGGTCTGTCTCCTGAGCTGAGGACTCTGGAAGCCTCCTTCTGCAACTTTTCTTTAGCTGGCAGTCAAAACCCCTGACGTCTCTGCCTGCACAGAGATTGAGCAGCATTGTTTAGCCTAAAAAAGAGACTGAGTTGGGGACCAGTTGGTTAGAGCATGGTGCTCATAACACCAAGGTTGCCAGTTCGATCCCTGCATGGGCTGCTGTGAGCTGCGCCCTCCTTAAAGGAAGAAAGAGGAAGAGAGAGAGAGAGAGAGAGAGAGAGAGAGAGAGAGAGAGAGAGAGAGAGAGAGAGAGAGAGAGNAGAGAGAGAGAGAGAGAGAGAGAGAGAGAGAGAGAGAGAGAGAGAGAGAGACTTTAGGCAGGTTACTCAGGCATTGCCATGAGACTCCAACTAGGAGAAATGGGAGGAAACACCAACTCTACTGAGCTTGGGATATAAATACACTGATATCTTTACTCCTCATTTCCACCTGCTATGGTATGGTCCCACTTTATAAACCAGGAAACAGAAGCTCAGAGGAGTCAAACCCCTTGCTCAGAGTCATAGCTAGTGTCAATGCTTGGATTCAAATTCAGGTCTCTGAGGCCATAGAAGGTAAAGCCCCATTGCCATGCCAGCACCCTTCCTCTCTTTTCATGGAGTTTCTACTATCTTCTGACCCCAGAGCTTGACTGGAGATGTAGGGGAGACCCACATAAGCAGCTCCCCCTACTTGTCCCTCTCCTGATACTCCCTTCTCCACCAAGCTGGTAGAACTTTATTTGGGGTAGGAGAGGTCCATGCGAGGTCCTTTGGGGCCACAGTACTTTCTTCCTCTCTGCTGCTCAAGGTGCAGAGTTGATGGTGCAGAGGTAACTCCAGGAGAGCCTCCTCGGCCCCAAGCACGGTGCCTGGCACATAGTAAGCTTCCAGTGAATATTTGGTGAATGAAAGAATGTATGAACAAATGACTATATCAGTATATGAACCTGCCATCTTGGATGATATTCCTGCCCAGAATAACCTTGGAGAAAGTGCCAAAGAACTTAATTTGGTGAGAGTTTCAAATGTCCACCACAAAGTCATTGTCCCCTCTCCTCATGAGTGAGAGCACTGCTCTCTGCAAGCCCAGAAGTGAATCAGTACAAGAAAATAAACACCAAAGTGCCGCTCTGGCAACATGTTCCCATCACCTTTGCATGTTGTGGGATGGCAAAAAATAACCAACAGTTATTGAGGTTAAGCCTTAAAAAGTGGCTTTTTGTTCATGTCAGTGCAGCAGCCTTAGGAATCCCAAAGATAGTTGACAAAAGAGCTAATTCACCCAAGTCACTGCAGTGCGGGGAGAAAGCTCAGTGAGTGAAACCCTCTGATGGCCCTCCACTGGGCAGAGTAGCCCCATGGGTGCAATGAGCACCCTTTAGAACTTAGCATTTGACAAATGAACAGTTTCACTGGCCTTGACATGAGCTTTGCTTTTTTTTTTTTTTCTTAAGGTAGGGCAGGTGAGTTGTAGGAAGGGAAGAAAGGGGTTATGTTTGGAAAAGAGGCGACCATTTGGAAGTTAAAAATAATGGAAGCTAAAAGTTGAGCAAGCTGATGTGTTTAAAAGACTGTGTTTCTTAGGATCTTATAATAATATATAAAGCTTAAATCACACATAACTGCCGTTCAATAAATTTGGAGGGGTGAGTACATTAGTAAATAAAGAATATTCGTACCTACAAGACTTAAATAGATTCTTGAAAGCTGGCCTGGGAACTAAAACAGTCCTTTATCATATTTTTCTATAGGAAAGTATGTTTCGCATCCCAAACAACTGGCTTGCAGTGGACTTTTGCGGAAATTGGGGCTGCTGCCAGAGGAGTGGGTTACATGGCGCATACCACAGTCCCTAGCCTGGGCCTCTTAGGACCAATACACACGCTTAGAAGCCCACAGGCTGAGCTCAGGGAAGTAGTCATTGGCCAAGGAACAAAGTATTACGAACAGGGAAATACCCTGGAATGTGAACTCACAGCAGAGGGCAAAAAATGGTAAATAAAATCCAGCCTTTCTGTTTTGAAGTTAGGAGCACCTTCAGTTAGAACACAGCATTAGCCATTCATTCATTCATTCATTCACTCATTCATGCATTCAATTATTCGAAAATACATGTATGTATCTCTCCATTCTGTCTCCCCACAAGCCCCTTGAAAATAACACCAAAGAGAGTTTAAATAATATATTATATATAAGGACAGAAAGGACAGGATGATACCAGCAGACAAGAGATGTCAACAGAATTGTAGAAGATGGAAAAGGGGGGGTGCTGGGATGGGGCATATTTAATTAATTTAGCAAAGCAGAAAGGAGTCCAAGCAAGGTGCCTGCTAGGGGGAATGGGGGTCTCTCTACAGATCCCTTTGAAGCTCAGCATCTGGGGGCACCAGTAACTGTGGGAAGTGAGGGTGAGGGCTGCAGCTGAAACCAGGGAGACTACTTACAAATCTGAATCAAGAGGGGTGGCTCCTAAGTAGCCTAACAAGATTAACAAGGCTCCATACTGAAAAAACAACAATCTCCCAGCCCATGCAACCCCTTACTGCCAGTCCCTGAACGCAATTACTTTCTATTCTTTTTTTTTTTTAAAGCTTTTATTGGGGAATTGGGGAAGGAGAACAGCCAAGTGGTTGTCCTTCAATCTTAGTTGTGGAGGGCGCAGCTAGCTCAGCTCCAAGTCCAGTTGCCATCCGGCCGCCCGTCAGCAGCTCGTGGCCTGTAAGCTCAAGGTGCTGTGTTCAATCTTAGTTGGGGGTGGGCATAGCCCACCATCCCATGCAGGAGTCAAACCAGAAACCTTGTTGTTAGGAGCACGTGCTTTCACCAGCTGAGCCATCCTGCCACCTGTTGGCATCTCAGCAACAGCTCAGCTCCGGCGCAGCTCACTGGCCCATGTGGGAATCAAACCAGCAACCCTGTTGCTCAGAGCTCGTGCTCTTAACCAACTGAGCCACTCGGCCGGACCCTACTTTCCATACTTTTAGCTGTTTCTTCTCCATATTTATAAATAATGTGTTTATACTGCTAATTTCCTGATTTGTCCATTTTGGACATTATCTATTGACTTCTAACTTTGAATGTTTTGGATTTAGTTTTCTTCCTCCACCGTCCACATCATCCCTTCTTCAAATGCTCAAAATGATGCCACATGTTAGTTGTCTTCATATTTGGCCAATAATTTCCTTTTCAAAAATATAGGTAACACATGGATATGATATTTTTCCATGACTATGTAGACATATTTATATTTTTAAAAGAAAATGATTGTCCCAATTTGAAGCCAACTGAAACATAACGTCATTTTGAGCACAAGGGAGAATCCATGTGACTGGTTTTGCTAAGCATGTTCTCCTTTAAGTGGCAGAGAGGTGGTGACTTGGACCTGGCAGAGAAGGAAATATGATCCTAGCATGCCCCTGGGCAACACAATAATCCAAATTTACATAGTCAATAATGCAACACTGTCTATCAGCTTTCCACTCTTGAAATCCACCTATCCACGAAGCAAGGAAGACCTGACTATGGTGACAGAGCTGATTGTAGATGTTTTCACTCTTGATGTAAAGTAAAAGGTACAAATGGCAGATAATGGGAGGTAGAGGGGAGAGATGGAAAGACGGGAACTGTGCCAATATCTGCAGCCTACATCGTGGGGAGTCAAAAGGTACTGAGCAGATGGAAGAAGAAATGGAGGCTTAAGTATACTATGTAAGTGTACAGAGGGAACCAGTAGAAAAACTAAATTATAAATCAGAAAGCTGGGGGCAGGGAAGCAGGAGGCTAAATCCTCCTATTTTGTGGAGGTAAGTCAATAGACAATGTCTTATTGTCTAGTTGTGTTTTAAAACAAGCAATTGTTTTTTTAAAAAACATTCTCAATAATTTTTAAAAATAATTTTTCAAAGAGGCAGTTGAAAATAGTAGGCTCCGGAAAGTGGCATGAGTGAGGGGGAGCACTGTTGGTTTTCATTAAATATACTCCCATAGTATTGAATCCTTTAAAATCTTGTGCATGTAATACTTCAATTTGAAATCTGTAAAAGGAGAAAATACATTTAATTTTATTTCATTTTTATTTTTTTTAAAGATGTTATTGGGGAATCAGGGGAAGGGGAACAGACAAGTTGCTGTCGTTTTGATCTTCAGTCTAGTTGTGGAGGACGTTGCTTCTCTGGCCCAAGTTGGCACCATCATTGCGCTCTTCCCGGGCGAGGCAGATCAGTCGCCGGCTTCTGGACGGCCGCTCACTGCGGCTGCTGGCCACTCATGCTGGCTGTTGGCTACACACGGTAGCCCATGGCAACCCACTGCAGCAGGGGCTGCAGCCTACGCCGTCACTGGCGACTCACGGCAGCCCAGCTCCAGGTTGAGCTGTTGTTCAGCATCTTAGCTGTAGAGGGCAGTGTCACTGGCCCTCATATGTGGGATCCGAACCGGGGCCCTCTGGCGTTCCAAGCCAGCTCTTAACCAACACATCACTTGGCCGGCCCTGAAAATACATTTTAAAAGCACACATTTTAAAAATTAAATAAGTAAATAATAAAATCTAAAGAGAAAAAAGTAATAAAAAGCACACATTTTTAAAAAGTTCAATGCAATGTGAACACAGGAGCCATAACTACAGATGTTTATTTTGCAGTGACAATCTCTATTATTATTCCTTCAAAAGTTGCACATTTTCCAGGTACTTCTTTAAATGGTAATATAAACATAATGGGTCTCTTGTTGAGAGATTTACAAAGTGAGCATTGGATATGGTCAACATTAGGAGGGCAGGATAATGTATTTTCATGGCTCTTACTGTTGGCTACAAGGTAAGTGCACCAACCACTTAGATGAGAAGGAGAGACTGCACAGAAGTAAGAAATGTCTCTTTAGGATGGGCCTGGTTTCTTGGACCAAGCCCTATTTATAGTCTAATATCTTCTTTTATTACTTAAGCAGGTCTCTCTTATTTGCCTTGGTCCCAGTCACATCACACAGCTGGGTTTAAAGGAAGATTAGAGATTTAAGGTGTAACAAGTAACTTTGGACCCCAAATCACGGTGTCCCAGCTGATGCCGTGAATAGCACATTTCCCTTCATCATCCCTACTATCGGTCAAACTTCTTAGGAGGGAAAAAGACAATGTCCATCTTTCCAAAGACAGTGGCCCTCAGTAGGTTCTCAATTTGTTGAAAGAATGAAATTCATAGCAAGACATGTAAGTGCATCCACAATCTGACCCCAGCTAGCTTTTCCAGCCTATTTTTCCCTTCTGTGTCGCTGTACCGGGAACACCTGGCTACTGTCTGCTTCTGGAGGGAGACATTCTCCTTTGTGTTCTCATGCCTTTGTATATCCTGATTCCTCTACCTGGAATGCCTTTCCTTGCCTTCTTAAGGGGATATCTTCAAGACTCATCTTTTTTTAAAGGAGCCTCCTCCACTGCAGCCTCTCCAGGCTCCATAGGCAGAAAGGACCCCTCCCAAGAGTTCCCAGCAGCCCGTACCATCTGGTTGCTCAATAGAGGTCCCTTAACTGTATTCAAGAATTACAAGGAAAATGCTAAAGAGATATCTTAACTTATACCCATGGGAAAATATAACCCAGAAGCTCATCAAACTGGTTGAGAAAGGCATTCGATGTTCAAGCAAGGACAGAGGTCAGGAAAATGCTGTCACTGAGGGATGCAGTTGTGAAAAATTGAGCAAGTTTTAGACAGCAATGGCCTATGGATTAGTCATGAAGATCGCAGGCATTCTCCACAGCCCTGCTCCCTGTCCATTTCAGATGCCTTTCCAATCAGCGGGGCCATTATGTTTGTAGACAGATCTGCACTGTATTCATTTACCCTCAAGAGTCAGGTATTTTGCAGCCATTTTAACACTTTTTAATCTTAGAAAATTTCAAACATGCACACATAAAGCCTCATATAACCATAAACCAGCTTTAGCAATGATTGGTATTTTGGCGACCTCATTTTATCTATCCTTCCACACAGGGGAGGAGAGAAGTATCTTAAAGCAAATCCCAGGCATCTCAGGATATACATCTAACAGCTAAATTCTTTTGAAAAATTGTGGCAAAGTATACACAACACAAAATTGACCATAATATCCATCTTTAAGTATACAATTCAGCAGCACTAAGTATATTTACATTGCAACCATCACCACCATCCATCCATCTCCAGAATATTAATCATCATCTAAAATTGAAACTCTATAGCCATTAACAATAACCCCCCATTCTCCTTTCATGATAGCCCCAGGTAACCACTGTTCTAATTTTTGTCTCTATAAAGTTAACCTGTTATAGAGACCTCACATATGTGGAATCATACAATATTTGTCCTTTTGTGTCTATTTTATTTCATTTAGCATAATGTTTTCAAGGTTCATCCCTGCTGTAGCATGTATCAGAATTCCATTCCTTTTTAAGACTGATAGGGACTTTTTAAATAATAAGCACAGCGTACAAACAAAATCAACAATAATTTCCTAATATCATCTAATTAGTCAGTCTATGTTCATGTTTCCAAAATTATCTCTTTAAATGTCATTGTAACGGTTAATCTGACTGAATCAGGAGCCAAACAAGGCCCAACATGTTGCATTTGGTTGATTATGTCTCTTAAATCTCCTTTAATTTACGATAATTCCTCCTTGCTTGTTTTTTTTAATGCTTTTTATTTGTTGAAGAAATGAAATAACTTGTCCCATAGAATTCCCTCATTCTGGATTTGGCTGATTGCATCCTCATCGCATTGTTTAATTATTTCCTCTATCCCCTAAATATCCTGAACACCAATGGTCAGATCTAGGGGCTTTTGAAAATTAAGGTTCAATTCCCTTGATGGGCTGTGTGCCTCACATTATGTCACATCAAGAGGCCCGTGGTGTCTGGTGGTCCCACTTCCAGGGATATTAAGATGGATCTGTGGGTTCCGGTGCTGCCAAGCCTGATCCATCCATTAATAACATGGCATTTAAAAATTAGTGCTCTTATGTCTTTGTAAGTGATCCTAAGCATGTGTCTGTGTCTCTCTGTGCATGTATTTATATTAGCCACCATGCGCAGTCCTAGAATTGTCTTCCGTTTGTTCTGCAGATCCTCAAAACTCCCCACCGTCTCTGCTCAATCTGTGATGCTGAATAGCCACTCCCAGAATTCTTAAGCTCTCAGATTTCCTACCCAGGACTGTTCCCTATTTCTAGTTGGTCCTTGAGTTGCCTACAAATGGGAACCCACTCAGAGCCACAGAGATCTACCTAATAGGAATCCTCGCCCACCTGCCTTGATAGCCTCTTCTAAAGGCTAAACTCTCACTTAGAATAAGTCTTCCTTCTGTCTAATCTTGCTCTCTTCCTGGAGTTGAATTCCATTTATTTTCTCTAATTTGGGGCTCGGTGGGGCTGAACAGCAGCTGGCCAGCAGACCCTGAAGACGGGGGCTGGAGAAATGATGGACGGGGCTAAGACACATGCCCGGAAGCCTACTAGGAGCTTCGTGAACATAACAAAAGATCGGCAAGGACTGGGATATACTTTATTGTAACTTCCCAACCAGGGGTCATTATTTTTCTTTTAAAATTAAATACAAATAAGTTAATTTTTTAAAATAAATATTCAGGGAATACGAACTAAAAAAAAAAATCTGACAATTGTCCAAAGTTCAGACTTGATGTACTTATTTCGTGCCCTTAAATATTAGCAGAGGCCAACAAAGTGACAGGTTTAAAAAGTCAGTCTACTTCTTACACATTCTGCCTTATTAGGGAAGAAGGATGGAAGAGCAAGGAGGGAGAAGACAGAGCAGAAAACAGTGGGGCAGAAGAGCCTCAGATGAGGGCGGCAGGAGAGAAGAGGAGAGCTTGGGTCTATAAATAGAATCAGAGCAGGAGCCAGCATGCTAGATTCTAGATCAGCTATCCAACAGAAATAAAATACGAGCCATAAATGTAAGCCACATATATAATGTTTAATATCCTAGTAGCCACATTAATAAAAGTAAACAAATGACATTCATTTTAATAATATATCTGATTTAACTGTATATATTCAAAATATCATTTCAACACGTAATTAATGTAAAAATTAGCAATGTGCTCTTTTACACTTTTTTTTGTTGTTGTACGAAGTCTTCCAAATCCAGTGTGTACTTGACACTTACGGCACATCTCAATTTGGATTAGCCACATTCAGTTGCTCAAGGGCCACATGTAGTGGGGTAGCTATCATATTGGACAGCGTTGTTCTAGATCTTGACAAAACTGCTCAGACTCTTCCCTCAACTTCTAGTTACTAAAATGAAGACAACTCAACCTGTTCTGATCCCATTTTAGGGCTGTGTGGGGTGCATAGGAGCTAGTGGGTGTGAATGTGCTTTGTACACTGAAGCCCTTCATAGACCCCTAACAGGGGAGAAAGTTGAGAATGTTGCCAGCACCCAGGAACAGAATTAACCTATCAATCTAGTGCCTGGTCACCTAGACTTAACATGCATTGAAATGAATGGAAGTATGGCAGGGGCTCACAGTCATCTTGATTTTACAGTCCAATTAAATTTCATAACAAAAATCAGGGTCATGGAGATGAGGCTAGCAGCTGTTGGTTTGCCATCTACTATCACAATCATTTTATTTATTTTTTAAAAATGAAAGGCTATTTTAACACAATCCCAAGCACTAGGGATGGTAAGATGAGCAAAACAGGCTGCTTGCTCCTAATGGGGAAACACATTAAAAAATTGGTATATAAAGACCAAATAGATGTGTTTCCTGTAAGACTCCTTTGTTTGCAAGTGGCAGAGAACCCAGCACAAAATGGCTTATGCAAAAAAGTGGAATTTACTGGCTTATATAACTAAAATCTGCACGGTACATGTGGCTCTGCCCCTTATCTCTCGTTTCATGTGGCAACCCCAGCAGCCCCTGCCTCACAGCCCCCCACACTCAAGTCCAGCCGGAGAGTGAGAGAGCTGGTCTCCAGCTCTCTCAGCCAATTGCTTCCAGCAGCTGGTTGGCTCTGATTGGATCCCAGCCCATTCCTAGACCAATCACCATGGCCCATCGCATGGTTTGCTCTGATTGGTCACCCAGTACACAAGAACCAGGAATGTGAAGGGAACGGCTTTCTCTTCCCAGAGGAAAACTGGAAAACCATTACAGGTTGGGTGGATAGATGCTGAATGGCCAAGAAACAATTTCCAGTAAGAATTATGGGAACACAGAAAAGGTGTGACCACAGCTGGCTTCATGAGCTTGCAATCTGTGCAGTCCCTCTCTTAAAAGATCCCACACTTGGTTTAATCCTCTGCTGTTACCAGCTTGAAATTCTTAATAATTTTTGAACAAAGGGACCCACGTTTTCATTTAAATTACAAATTATGTACATAGCTAATTCTGGATATGACTAACATTACATTACATACATAAGGAAGTGACTTTGGAACTGAATTTTGAAAGATAAAATAAAATCGCAGTTTTCCAAATAGAGAGGGCTGGGGGTGGGGGTAGGAGGAAGAAATTTCAAGCAGATTGATCAGCGTAGACAATGTAGTGTGGTGAAAGGCTCAAAGCGAAAAATGAAACCACTAGCGCCTCAAGTGGTTAGAGCTTAAAGTGCTGGTGGGACGTGGCCCCCTTGAGCTGGAAAGATGGGCAGAAAAGCACCTAGTGTATCAAAGCCAAGAGGCTGGCACTCAATAAATATTGCTTAAATGAATTAATAAATACAAGTCAAGCGAATTACATTAGAAAAATTACTTGTTTTTTAAACTTACATTATTCCAAATGACCTTTACAAAAAAAAAAACACACACAAAAAAAACCTGCCCAGCTTTCCACCTTGCTTTTTCCACTGCAGACTAAGGCTAACTTTTCACCGTGTAATATTAGCATCTCCTGATCTTTATCATCAGCATGTTAGCAAAGTTAACATTCCACCTCCATGACTTCACCATCCAAATATTTATGAATCAGAGAGATGTTTCTAAGAACATGTTTTCCGATTGTTTACTTTATAGCAATAATAGTGTGCTTTAATTACAAAGATGACGTTTTAAAACTTAAATAGAACAAGCCTCAATTGTGTGGGAGTTCATTGCTTTGGTGATAATAGAGAAACACAGACAGTGACTCAGGTGGAACATTGTTTCATTTTCATTTGTTGTTTCCTCTGGTTATACCGTACATGTCAGAACATGTCATAGAGTCAATGAGAAGAGTGTTGTGGGGAAACTGAAAGTTACAACTAAGGTTTTGTTCAGAATGAAAGTACGTGGTCCCATTCACCTGGCCTGTCCCTTTTTGGGGCCAACACGAAAGGGGTAAAAAAAGATGGTGGCTTTCCTCTAGCACGTTGAGGATGAGCTGGTGATAGTCAATATTTGCACCCAAATTATTTAAAGCAGCGGTTCTCTACCTTCCTAATGCCGCGACCCCTTAATACAGTTCCTCATGTTGTGGTGACCCCCAACCATAAAATTATTTTCGTTGCTACTCTGTAACAGTAATTTTGCTACTGTTATGAATCGTAATGTAAATATCTTTTTGTTTTCTGATGGTCTTAGGTGACCCCTGTGAAAGAGTCATTTGACCCCCAAAGGGGTCGCGACCCACAGGTTGAGAACCGCTGCTTTAAAGGCTTGCTAAAGAGACAACGTTGGTTCTTCCGAGTTGAGAAACTCTTTGGCTTTCTACCACAGCCTAATTTCAATTTAAATTAAATGCAAGAGGAGAAATTAATGTTTGGGTATCTCCTAAGTGCAGGTGTAGATCCCTTGTCTACCTTGTTCATCTTGAATTCCCAGCACCATGAACAACACCTGGCATGTAGTAGGTACTTAACAACTATGATGAATAAGTGAATTAATTTATTCCTCACAGCACTCCTATGTGGCTATGGCAACTTTTCAGATCAGGAAACAGAGACTAAGTACTCTGTGCTGGAAAGGGAGGGAAACAAACGGCATGTCCAGCCAAGTATGTCTGAGGCAGACAGAGATGACGTGGGGCCTCCTCTGTGACAAGCTTTTGTGCGACCAGGTACATACATGTTTCTTCTGTGGAACCCTTGGTCGATAGGGAATGATGACAGGAGAAAAGGGGGGCATCTAAAGTGTAACATCCCCACCATGATCACCATCTTCATCATCATCATCGATTGTGGACACAGAGCTTAAAATCACAGAACTGTAAGGAATTTCAGAATTTATATTACTAGAAGCTCCCGGTTTTGGATAATTTGTTACATTCTGGCACTAAGTTACACCACACACACACACACACACACACACACACACACACACACACACACACGTCCCCCTTCCCACTCCCACCCCACTGGTCCACCCCTTGCCTTATCAACACTGCAAGAAAGTATGCAGGCCTTACTAGCTCCATTTTCAATGTCCTAGGACAGCAAGTGCAGAGCTGGGACTCTCGCGGCCTCTTGGCACCATTTTAGCACAGGTTCCTGGATTAACACAGAAAAAGTACCCAAGGTTATTCAGTTAGTACAGAACCAGGACTTGAACCCAAGACCCGAGTCATTTCCACATACCCAATGTTCTTAATTCTAGATGAGTACACTTTGGACTTCTTCCTGTTTTGTCGATGTCTGTCAATGCTAGGTTTAACAGGACAAAAATTATCTGAGCTTATTGAGAATGAGTCAGTCATCCCATTCCCCACCTTAGAAACTATTTTATTCTTTCCTGTATCCCATCTCACTCAGTTCCTGGCGCGTGGTAGGCATTCAAAAAGTGCTTGATACGATTAAGCCAGGATTTGCTTTGGATGGAATCTCAGTCCTTAATACCCTTCAGTGGCAGGACTGGAAAAAAGTAGGCATAGGGTGTGAGTTTTTACCTTCATGATAATATAAAATGTATACTTTCATTGTGCCCCCATTATAGAAAAGTTGAAAAATTCAGAAATATATAAATAGAGGAGAACAAAAATCACCCACCCGTATTACCACCAACCAGACTGAAATACTTTTAATATTTTATGGTAATTTATTTTTTTCTTTATTCATGTATTTGTTGTTTGTTTATAGTTTTTACTCAGTATGATTGTTCCACATTTACAACATATGTATCTTTTTAAACTTATATTACCCCTACGGCATTCACTAAGTTATATGTTCTTCGTAAGCATCTTTTTAAACAGTAGCATCATATGGAAAAAAAATAGACTCTTATTTCAATGTGTTCACTTTGTGAGTTCTCAAATATGCCAGGCTAAGGGTCATTGGCATCTCCTAATTCCTTGATGACCACTCCATTTCTCATTAACCACTTTATCAGAAAGCTCCCTGGGGTCAACATTATTATTATTTTATTAAGGCTATCTTTTTTTTTTTTAAAGATTTTTTATTGGGGAATTGGGGGGATGGGAACAGCGCTGGGGAATTGGGGGAAGGGGAACAGACAAGTTGCTGTCATTTTGTTCTTCAGTCTAGTTGTGGAGGACGTTCTTCACTGGCCCAAGTTGGCACCATCATTGCGCTCTTCCCGGGTGAGGCAGATCAGTCGCCGGCTTCTGGACGGCCGCTCACTGCTGCCGCTGGCTGCTGGCTACATACGGTAGCCCATGGCAATCCACTGCCACAGGGGCTGCAGCCTATGCCGTCGCCAGCAACTCACGGCAGCCCAGCTCCAGGTTGAGCTGTTGTTCAGCATCTTAGCTGTGGAGGGCAGTGTCACTGGCCCTCATATGTGGGATCCGAACCGGGGCCCTCTGGCATCCCAAGCGAGTTCTTAACCATCGCGCCACTCGGCCGGCCCAAGGCTATCTTTTTTTACAGTAGTTTTAGGTTCCCAGCAAAACTGAGAGGAAGGTTCAATCTGTAGCCTTTTCAGATTGGCTTCTTTTACTTAGTAATATGCATTTATGTTTCCCCCATGTCTTTTCAGTGCTGAATAATATTCCATTCTCTGGACGAACTACAGTGTATTTATCCATTCATTTACTGAAAGGCATCTTGGTTACTTTCTGCTGCAAATATACGTGTACAGGTTTTGGTGTGAATATATGTTTTCAACTCCTTTGGGTAAATGCCGAGAGCTGCAATTGTTGGATTGTATAGCAACAGTATGCTTAGTTTTGAAAGAAACCACCAAACTGTCTTCCAAAGTGGCTGTGCCACTTTTCGTTCCCACCAGCAACGCATGAGGGTTCCTGTTGCTTCACATCCTCACCAGCATTTGGCTCTCTCCATGTTGTCAGCTTTGGCCATTCTAATAGGTGTGTAGTTATGCCTCTTTGTGGTTTTAATTTGCATTTCAGTGCTGACATCTGATGTGGAGCATCTTTGCATAAGGTTTCTGGGCCATGTTTTTAAATCAAGCTGTTTGTTTTCTTATTGTTGAGTCAGGGTCCATGTTATTGTCAAAAGCCTGAGGGAAAACATACATGAGAGCCGTGCACCAGTGGTGGCAGGTTTACACGGTGCTTGATAATTAACAATAAATTTCCAATAATCTAGAACAGGCTACACTGAGCCCTTGGAACCAGCCTGGCTACCTTTCTTTCTCTGCCCTCTCTCTTCTGAGTCTTTCTGTTACTTTGATGTCTCCAACAGACTGACGCCCAGGGGCCACTCCCTCCTTTGACATTCTACTGCTAAACACTGTGTTTGTCCCCAAATAAACCTATTAGTCTCTTCCAGGCCCCAGTTCCTACAATATCAATCAGCCCCCTCCCCACCCCATCCCCAACTCTGTTCTGTAACATCTGAGGTAGGGGACTCCTTCCTTCTCAGTCTGTCCTAACAGCAAGCTGGTACCAAAACCCAAAGAGGGCCGCCGGAGCTTCTCCCAAATCATCTTATCCTGTTCGCCTCACTGTCCCCCACCCCAGTACAGGCAGCACTGCTTCACGCCAGAGGCCCACCAGGTACCCGCTTAGGGCACTGGTAAAGTGGTAGGCATCCGCCCCGAATGAGAGAAGCTCAGCTTTAATGAAGGAATCTTGAATTTTGCAAAGAAAAGATCTAGAAAAAAAAAAAGCTATCACTTAAAAGCCTTGTGTTTTGAAGATAATTTTTATTTTGAATGAACGGCACATGAACTTGGACCACCTCTTCTCCATTCATCTGGCCTTTGATCGCCTCACCTGACCAGTGCTGCAGCTTCCTGACACCTCTGTCAGCAGCCTCCTCTCCCATCCAGTCCACCCTCAGCCCTGCACCAGCAGTCTTCCTGAAAAACATCTACAAAAGGCCCTGGGACCCACCTCTCTGCTTTGTCCCTGGGACACCATCTAAACAAACTGATAACAACCTTCAAGGCCTATCATAGTCTGTCTCCTCC
>NW_017731372.1:6168647-6177761 GCF_001890085.2 Hipposideros armiger | reverse complement strand
ACCCCCCCCCCCCCACACACACACACACATAATCCTGCTCAGCAGCTGCCTCACCATTCTGCATATGTGATACAGGTTTTCACAATTCTGTATTTTATTCATTGCATGCACATTGACGGTGGGCCTGGCATGTGCCTGGAATGGTGCCAGGAGCTGGGAATCAGCACAGAGATGAACAGGGCACAGCCCCCGTCTTCTTGGCATCCAAAGCCTCTGCATATGCCTCTCTCTGTGCCTGGAATGCCTTTCCTCTTCTCCTGCCCAGAAAATCATCAGCCTTCAGCCTCCAGCTCAAAAGTCACTTTGTCCATCAGCCTTCCCCAGCTCTCCTGGGAAGAGCCTTCCTGCCCCACTTTAGCTGTTATTACATCAGCCTGTAACTATCTGTTGTCAAAGTCTGTCCCTCTCCCCACCATGAGCTGTGAGCACCTGCAGAGCAGGGAAGCATCACTGTGTTCTGCAGCTCCTGACACAGGACCCAGCACATAGTAGGTGCTCCTTAAATGTGTTTATTGAACACCTACTATGTGCTGGATACTGTTTCATGCCACCTAAACATGATTTCAAACTCCCTCTTACACTGATTGTCCTTGTAACCACCAAGGAGGCTAATCAGGATTTGGCAACAGGACACAATTGGAAGGACTGACTGATAGGTATAAACTCACAGTGACTCACTCCACCCTCCGCCACTCCAGTTTCAAGTACAAGCTCATCATCAGATGATTTCAGTTCATCATATTTTGGGAAACAGAATAAAAATCCAAAAAGCCCTACTCAGTTTACTCAGTCAATACCAGGACTTGGGTTTGTGGTTAAAGCAAATTATGGACTAATTGCAAATTTGGCAGACATGATGGTATCACAGAGGGCACAGGGATCTGGGATTTGTTAAGTGGGAAACTTCTGGGACATCAGGAGTATGAATTTCCTGGTAAGGTCAATTCTAGAAGGTTCTATGCATTCAGTGAGACTTCGGTAAAGCAGGTGTGCCCATTTTCAACAAGGGGGAGAGCAAGGCTAAAGAAAAATAAACATGAGTCTTTAAAGCTCTCTAAGCTTTGGGGGACAGTATAGCTTAAAATTTTTGAAGTTAAATCAGACCTGGGTTTGAATCAAGTGCCAATGAGCAATTTTCTTAGCCTTCCTGAGCTTTGGTTTCCTCCCCTGTAAAACTGGAATAATAATACCTACCTTCTGGGGTCATCATAAGGATGAAATAAGATACTGGGTATTTTTAAAAGCACTTACCATTGTGCCTGGCATGTAGTATGTGCTCAGTAAATAGTAGTTACCAAGTATAACCTGGCCTCATATTTTTTTTTAAATTTGTTTTAAAAATCAGTAAGTCAGTCTGAGAGATAGGGCTTTCCACTGGGTCCAGGCATTTCTGATGTATGAATGTTCTTTGTGACTTGTTAGCATCAAAGGTAAGGCATGAGAAAGGAAAAAAGTAATGTGTAGTGAATACTTCCTATGTGGAAGCCTTGAGGGTGCATTGTTCTTTAATCCTCAATATTACCTTGTAACACATGTATTATCCTCATATTACAGGAGGTGCTAAGGTTTCAGATCTCACCCAAAGCCAAATAGAAGGTGGTAGTGTGGGGATTTGAACGCAGTTTTATCTGAGTGCAGGTCCAAGGTTCTTTCAGTCATCCCTGGGCTCTACCCCTCCATCACTCACCTTTTCAGCTGCAGTGACGCTATGCATGGCCGGCCACTAGCCCCCAAAATGTCAGTCGCTCTTTCAATCCGCTGCTCTTCACCGTGGCCCCAGTCTTCACAAATGAAGCATCTCCTGGGGCAGAGGGCAAAACGGGGGTTCAGAAATCTGGCTGCTAAGGTTCCATTCAGTGTAAGATTCTGAGAGCCGCTTTTCCTCTCTGAGCTCAATCTCCCCGCCCATCAAATGAGGACACTGAGCCACCTCAGAGCTCCCCAAGTTTTCCCGCGAGCTGAGAGGAAGTAGAGACTGTGGTTGAGCACCCAGACTCTCTGGGCGTGATTCCTGCTCTGCTGCCTGCTAGCTGTGTAACTTCTGGCAATTATTTACCCACTCTGTGCCTCAGTTTCCTCATCGGTAAAACGGAGATGTTCACAGTACTTACCTCATAGAGTTGTTATGAGGATTGAAGGCATTAACTACATGTAAAGGGCTCATTCAGCCCACAGTCTGGACACAGCGAGTGCTGCATAACAGCATTTGCTGATCTTAGTTTACGCTTGGAGGCAGAAGAGAGGGAACTATTCCCCCCAGGGTCCCAGGAGTATGACTTCTGGTGGCCCGTCCCAAGCCCAAAATGTATTTGATAATCTTCTCCCTTTCCTTAAAAATTCTTGTGTGACCTATTTGAAGTCAACATATCCATATTTAATATAAAATGATATTTAAAGCACTTATTAATTAAGACAGACACCCCAGCAAGGTCCTCTCTGTTTACCTCCTGGCTCTGGTCTGCAGTAGTGTACCCACAGGCACGCTCACACTCAGTTTGATGGAAGTCTATGACTTCCAGTGTCCTTTCTGCTCTGGTGCCTCGTGGGTTAAAGAATCGGCACCAGGAGACTCCAGGAACCTGCTCCGGTGGCGACCTACCTAGTACCACCCATGGCACAGGGATTTCAAAGCTGAGACCCAATGAGCATTTTGCCCAGAAAGCATGGCAGAAGCATTGCTTCCGCTTTTCTGCCCCTGTACCACCTCACCCATGCCGCAGGCTGGACTTTCTGGTCTAAGGTGGACAAAGAGAAAATAAGAGGGAATCGGAAAGTAGAGAGGGAAAGGATTAAAGGTGATGCTCTGTGGGGGTAAAGTGCCTGCAAGATATTTTTGTTTGGATGTTAGGCAGCAGGGAAAAGGCATCGGTAGTCACAGCCTTCGGGGGTCCTTCCCTTTTCCACTATGCCCCAGTAGCACTCGAAGATAGAAATCAAGACCTGGTCTCCAGCCCCTTTAAAGCAACATGGGCAATGATGAAATCCAATGCCCCCTTCTCCATAAGAAAGATTTAAATTTATACAACACTCTAGCAAAATATGGGCAACGCCTAAATGCTAAAAGTAGGGAAATGACGGAGTAAATCGTGCCACCTCCACTGGCCATTAAAAATTACGGTAATAAAAGTCAGAATAGTGGTTACTTCTAGGAGATGGGGAGAGGCAATGTGATCAGAAATGGTCACAGGAGGCTGCTAAGTACTGGAGGGGGTGGTCTATTTCTGAACTTGGGTGGTGGGCTTTCCATGTTTATTTTATTACTAAAGTGAATATATATATTCTCTATAATCATCTGTATGTGTGCTAAATTTTACATGAACAAAATATTTCTGGGAAGAAAATGATGGTAGAAAGACTGTAATTCAGAATAATAAGCAAAAGAACGAATTTCAGAGTTGCACGCAATCTCAGATCACAAGTGTATTTTTAAAAATCATATGTACGAGAAATAAGGCTGGATGGAAACACACTGAAATGCTAACAATGTTGAGATTATGGGTAATTTTTTTCTCTTGCCTATTTCCCAAACTTTTATAATGGGTAAAACATATATATTAAGAAAAGTTTGGGCAAGCCAAGTGGCTAAGTTGGTTGAGAGTTGGCTTGGGAGCCCAAGCTCTGGGCAGCAGAGCCACCGGTTCGATTCCCACATGGGCCAGGGACGCTGTGCCCAAACTGAGCTGTTGCTGAGCTGCCAACAGGTGACAGGATGGCTCAGCTGGTATAACAACAAGATTGCCTGTTCCATGGTAGCTACGCCTGCCCGCAACTAAGACTGAACTCGGCACCTTGAGATGAGCTGATGCCAGGATGGATTAGTGGACAGAGCGTGCACTCTTAACAACAAGGCTGCGGGTTCAACTTCCACATGGGGTGGTGACTATGCCCACCCGCAACTAAGATTGAACCCAGCACCTTGAGCTTAGAGGCCACGAGCTGCCAACGGGAAGCCAGATGGCGACTGGCACCCTCCACAACGAAGACTGAAGAACAACAGCTTGGCTGGTCCCCACCCCCGGTTCCCCAATAAAATCTTTAAAAAAGGGAAAAAAGAGGGAAAAGAAGAAGAAGAAAAAAGAAAAGTTCCCCCAAAGGAATATTTAAAAGTGTGATTTTAAAAATTATTTCCAAATCACTTTCACATCTGTCATCTCATTGATTCTTATAAACTTTTGGGTGGAGATGATATTAAATATTTTTATTTTATAGACCGGAACACAGATGAAGCATTTCTGATTTGTGTAAACCACTCAGTTGGCTAAAGGGAAACCTTACAGTGGGTCTCAGGTCTCCGGAGTCCTGTGAATATTCTGGTGGCTGTGACTTCATGTTGGATGTCTGGGGCTCTCTTAAATGGGAATAGTTGCTACCTGGGCTTTGGTCCTGTGGTCTAAGGTAATGTCTATGGATGTTGAAGAAGGTCCCCAAAGATGCAATCCCCACCTAGGGTGCTCTTACAGCCTCCTCTTTAGTAAGGCACCATGTCCATGGGTAAAAATTTCCAGACGTGTTGAGAGGGAACAAGAGAGAGAGAGAGAGAGAGACACGAGGGGGAGAGAGAAGGTTGTCAGCACCACAGGCTGTGTTTGAGAGTCAAGTTGGACATTTCTCCACTCTAGTTTTTGGAGGGGAGGAGAGATTATGGAAATAATCTGTCCTTGTGTTATTCCATGCCTGCCCCCACCCCCATGCCTTCTCTCCCTCCAACTCTCTTAGGAGAGGTTGCCCGGGCTTGCAGGATGGCTCTAGCGGAAAGTCTCCAGTCAAGACCCTCAGAGCTCAGCCCAGGCCCTCACTTCAGAGTGAGGAGTGCCTTGTTCACGAACACCACAGGCAGAACCAGACCGCAACACAAAGCCCCACTCCCAGCCCAGGGCACTTTGCACTGGGCCATTGGTCCACCTTGCACTGAGGAGAGCTCCTGTGTGTACCCGAGTTGCTGAGGGTGGAGAACAGGGACTGCTCGCACTATTTTCTGTGTGGAATGTTGCACCCACTCCTGTGAAGATGGTCATTCCTGGATACAGCTCGACTTCATCCACAATTGTTTGTCACACACTAGGGGACAGAATGGGCTCTGGGAGAGACTCAGGGGTATCCCCAGAGAGCCCTCCTTGATTCATAATTAATGACACCCCTCCTGAGGACTGGTTGTGTTTTCCATCCTCAGTGAATCCTCCCAAACAAACTTTTATGTGTTAGGTACTATTATTAGTGCCGTATTTCAGCTGAAGAAATTTAAGCCCAGAGAGTGAAGTGACTTATCCAAGGCGGCACAGCCCTAAGTGCTGAATCCAGAATCAAAGCACTTCAGAGCCCACTGTGCCACGCTTCCCCGTTTCCTGAGGAGGCCCATTTTGGAGGCTCTGAAATTAGTCATCTCCACATTCAACTGACTTTATAGATGGTGTGGGTTTCGGAAAGCAGAACAAAGAAGAAAATCCACCTCACACTTTTTCGGAGGTGAAGTGGGTTGAGCCAGGAGGACAAGTCTTCGAGTCCATGACTGATTTTAACTTGGGTTTCATTTGTCTCTCTAGAGCTCTGTGAGCAAATACAATGCTGGGGGCTGAAGAAGGGCAATGCGGTGGGGGAGGGAGTAGAAAGGAGCTGCTCTCTGGACTCAGAAACTGCTAAAACCTTTAAATATCCCTGAACTTTTTTTTTTTTTTGGCTCCCTGCAATGTTTTGGTGTTTAGATTTGGTTGCCACGAGTGGGCTGTTTTTAGCTGCCTAGTTCCATCTCCTCCCCTTTTAACTGTTTTCCCCTCCTTTTGCACATGCCCCGGCATGAAGTTTCCAATTCTTATCTCACTCAGCAAAACACATCAAGGCTGGTCTGAATGTAGATTCCCCAGGCGGTTCTCCAGCGTGCAACTTCAACAACATTCAAGTCTCTGCTTAACCCTCTTTCACTGAGGATTAACCCCTGAAATAACCCGAGCCGGGGCTTCCTTCGTAGGAGGCTGAGGCATCGCTTGCCTTGGTGTAGAGAAGCACTGTGGTCTGGGGGGCTGTTCTTGTCCCTCCTCTGGAGGGCACAGTGTGTGCGCACAGGACCTTGGGTGGCATTAACTAAGGTCAGGGTAAACTGAGGACGCACAGGACTCTGATACTGATCACCCCTCCAACTGCACAGACCTTGGGGCTCTTCCCTTCCACTTTCCCAGTCCCTGCGATTAGCCAGGCATTTCACAGTTCTCCTGGGGGCTGGAGGCAGGGCGGCAGGCGGGAGTCCTTTTTGTTTTCCTTAGATAAGAGTTTCATTCACCAGGGGGTGGACTTCACTTCTGTGTCAAGATTCTTAACGCTTCTAGAGGTTCAGTGGGAGAGCTAGGCAGAGACCGCCAGGCTCCGACTCCTGTGACTAGCTGAGAGCTTTGCTATCCAGGTGTGACTTGGAGAGTCAAACCCAGGAATCGTTGGAATGAACCAGGACTAAGAGGAACCGGAGGCACGAGGGTAACAAAAATAAACCAACGGGGGGGTGTGGACCTCTCTGTCTTAATTACCCTTGTCTTGCACTGGTTTGTGCAAGCTGGTCTGTTTGTTTACCCTACTCCAGAAGTTGAGTTTCCCCTTAAGGACAGGACTCAGCCTCCACAAATCTGGCTTGAGTGTATGAATGGCTCATAGTTTAAAATGTAAACTGGTTAAAGATATCTGCAGGCGTTTCACAGAGGGAAAGCAGGGAAAAGCTTTCACAGGTCTTCCCCCACCTCCTTGTTTCACTTTATAATGGTGCAGTCTATTCCAGGCAGTAGCTAAGTAGATACAACAGATAAGTGGAGAATCCCAAATAACTTTCATTTAAATTGACACACGCCCTTCCTTCTGGTCTAGGGGTTGTACCAACGCCGGGGGTTTACCTGCCAGCCTGCCCTGGGTTTACCAGCGGACACTTCCGCAAGAGGGCGGGTGTGGGGGTGTTGAGCCGCGAGTGCAGGGCTGTGGGTGTGGGGGGGTGGAGGGTGGGGCTGGGAGAGCCGTTACCATGGCGAAAAGTAAAGCACAACACCGCCCCGCGTTTCCAGGCTTCCCGCGCAACGCCGCTGTAAACCCTGTCAGGAAACATCCCCGCGGATCCTGCGTGGAACCCCGGGGCTCCCGGCCCCGCCGGCGACGGAGGGGACTTCCGAGGCCGCCCTCCGGGTTGTCCTAAACCCGAAACTTGGGGCGGGAGAGGGGTGTTTTGGGCGAGGCTCCGGTTGGGGGGAGAGGAACCCGGGTGCGGGAGACTCCGTTTTATATCTGCAGCCCTGAGGGTCTCTGCCCCAGGCTGCTGGGCAATCGGAGGGGCTGCGGAGAGGGTCATAGATTCCCCAGGGGGTGCGAAACTCGTGTGTGTGTGTGTGTGTGTGTGTGTGTGTGTGCGTGTGAGGGAGAGAGACAGACTGATTGGACCCTCCATAATGACCGCAACAGTCGAGGGCTGCAGGTGCGGTGGAGTAGGGCTACCGGCGACCGAGACCGGGTCTGTGAGGCCCTGTAGCTCTTACCCAAATTACCACACTATGAGCTTCAATCGCCTTTCTCCTAAGAGGCAGGGGGAAGCACGTGTTCCTGCCCCCGGCCGTGCCCCCAAACCCCACGGGCACGCACGGGTCTCCCTCCCAGGCAGGTTCAAAAACATCGAGGGCCACGGTAGCGTTCACACATATTCGTCCATGGGCCGTTTTGAAGGTCCCCAGTTCTGCCACTCTTGAAGCCGAGACAGTTAAGGTTGGGGAATACGAACCAAGAACTCATTTTTAAGATTCCAACCCAGTTCCGCCAAAGTCTCGGCTCGAATCTGGGGTGACGGGACCCAGCTCTCCCCTCCACCCGGGTTTGGTGGCGGAAGGGATTTCTGCTACCCGGCCTCATTTCGGGGGCCGTCAGTGCGTCCCCAGTCCGGGTGGTTCCGTCCCAGCCCAAGCCGCTCTGGGCGCAGAAAAATACGGAAAGCCGAAGAAGGCTTTTCCCTAAACAAGGCGGGCTAGCGAGGCGACCCCCGCGCCGCCCTGCGCGCAGAAGCCAAAGCACCTTCTCTTTCCTGAGCTCCTGGCCTCTGGGCTTCAGCCCCACTGTGAGTTGATCTCCGGCTTGCCTCTGATTTCTCCAGGTCTCTCGTCTTTCCAGAGGCTTGTTCATTTCACCGTCAATTTCAAACGCTTTGTGGTTGTTAAAAAATCCCAGCCCATGCTGTCCTACCACTGGCCCTCGCCTGGGGCTCGGGCTCCCAACCCATTCCAGGGCCGTCCCGCTTGTGCACTCCCGTAGGGTGCGCGGGGGCCGCGAGCGCATGGTGCCCGCAGAGCGCTGCCCTCCGCGCTGGGGCTAACCGACAGACTTCTCGCGGTCCCCGCCAGGGAGGTCACCCCCGGTGGTAACTGTGTGGGTTCACGGTAGGGTGCCTTTGGGCACCTCTCGCTCATCCGAGGCTCAAGCTACTGTTCCTACCCCGCCCCCTACTTGCGAAGGAGGCGCATGGCGCGGGAGGGGGTATTTTCCTGAAACTCCAGAAAATGATTACGGATTTTAGAGAAAGGACGTGCTCGTTTCCCAGCCTCACCTAGGCTGGGCTCTGGCCAGGATCCGCCCCTTCATCTCTTCCCCCACCAGCGCCCCCCCCCCTCTCCCCCCAATCCGAGGGAGAGATGCCAGCGCGGTGGAGTCATGCCGCTGGCTTGGGCACCATTGGCTCATGCCTGGAACACGCAGCGGCCAGTACGCACATCTGGCAGCCAGCCTGGGCGACTCCGGTCCTGATATGGAGAGAGAGGGCGGGAGGGTGTGTGTCCTGGCGCTCGAGACCCGGTGAGCGCGCCCCAGACGACTCCTCCCGGAGCTTGCATCACCAGTCCCCGCCTCTCCCCTCCTCCCCTATGGCCCCTCCTTCATCCCTCCTCCCTTTGCCCTGCCTAGTTCGGCTGGTTCTTGGGGGAAGCTATTAATAGCATTACGTCAGCCTCGGACTGGAGTAATTCGGGCGCGGCGCCAGCCCGAGGACTATAAAAGGGGTGATGCAACGCACTCTCAGCCACAGTCGCACACAGCGAGGCGCGCGTTCCACAGCCCTCTCCTGGTGCCGCCGCCCCAGCGGACCCGCCAACCCGCGCGCCGACCGTGCGT
>NW_017731372.1:6148892-6168391 GCF_001890085.2 Hipposideros armiger | reverse complement strand
GCTAGTAACCAGTCCCGAGACCCCTGCGCCCACCCCCGACCCAGGTTCCCAGCTTCCTGCTTGGAAAGAACTCTGGCTCAATATTTCCCAGCCACCGCTGTTTCTCGGAGCTTCAGAAAGTTTTTCGCAAAGAACTCACTTTCTCTTTTGACTTGGGGCGCGAAAGGTTCCTGGTGACGGAGAGGTGGGGCTCCCGCTTCTCTGCCGGGCTGGGAACACTGCTCCTCTCCGCCCTCATCTCTTTCTTACCCCGCTGGGAGCGGGCGTGGGAAGGTGGGTGCGCGGGGATGTCCGAGGCTCTCCCTCCTGCTCGCTGTCCGGTCCATCCCTCGCCTGGTGCCGGGGCACTACCACTGCTGAGCCCAGCCTTCCCGAGGTCCCGCAGAGGGGCGCGGAGGCTGGGGGCTCGCCGAAGGGCTGTCCCAGGGGCCGGACGGAATGAATGGGGACTGGACAGGCGAACCCGGACCACGGGAGCGGCCGCTGGGAGTCGCCCTGCGCACCCGGGAGCGCCCGGCAGCAGGACAGCGCAGGGAGCCGGGCGCGAAAAAGTTCGTTGGGATAAGTTTAGAAGTGGCCAGCGCTCGCGTAGCTAGCTGTCTTGAGGCGGAAGACGTAGAGGGCTCCGGCACAGGCTGGTTTTGGACTCCTGGGCCTGAGATTTCTTGTCCCAAGTCTCTCACGCTTTTCTCTCTTTATCTGTGATTCTGGCTCGTCTTCCTCTGGCGCGTTCGCGGATTTCTCTGCTTTTGGTGCATGGAGACCCGCTGTGGGGGAAGCAAAGGTGGGAAGCCAGTTCAGATAATTGAGAGAATGGCTTTATGGTCTAGTAGTCAGGACCCTGAGAGCATATACTACACTTGAAGTCCTTGAGCCTCAGTATCCCTGGCTGGAAAATGTGGGCACATAGGCACTATTGACTGGCTCCTCTGCCGGTTTGCCGTCACGAGGTGGTGGTTGGACCAGATAAGCGTTAAGGTCTTGTATGGGTCAGAAGGTTTTCAGATTCTAGAGTGGTGTAATTGAAAGCAAAGGGACCAGTGAGGGGACTTGAATCTTAACTGAGGAGGGTTTCTATCTAATGTCACTGACTAGCCTCTGAGGCAGCGGGGGAAAGGGGACTTCAATGTGGGCACCTCTTCCGTTCCCAACTTTCCATTGGATTGGTTCTCCTTCTCTGCTCCCCATACCCCATTTTCACCTCATCTACTTATTTTCTTTCCTCCTAAGCACTTTCTTTAATTTCATTGCCTAGATCACATATGGTTCCTTACAAGTAAAGGAGTTGTTAAACCCTAATGGAGCCCCAAAAAAAGGGGGGGGCTGCCGCGGCAGGTGCCATGGCCCATACTGGGAGCCTATAGTGCTGCCTGCCACACCTCCCAAGGCGCCTGTTTCGGTGTGGGTGACAGTCACATCTGTTTGGGGCCCCTGTCTCCCCAACTTTAAATGAAGGAGAAATTGATATTACTGTCCCCTTGTTTTGCATTTAGCATTTGTTGTAGAATAATGCTACAACATATAGTTCCAGACAAAGACTGGGGTGGGGGTGGGTTTTGCAGTTGTTACTGTCCGGCTGGTTTCAGAGATAATGTGGCAGGTAACACTCCAGGCCCACAGAGTGCATAAGACACAGCACCCAGTCCAGTACCTGTGGCAGCTATCCCAGCCTTTATCTTTCCTGTCTTAACCCCAGCCTTCTCTCTCTCTCCCTCCCGGCCCTTTCTCTCCCTTGTTCTCTTTCTTCTGTTCTCCTTCCATGTTTAGCCCTGTCAAAGCCTCCTGTGTGGTGGGTACCAGGTTACTTGACTGCTGACCCCTTTCTACCTGGCCGGTGCTTGTTCTCCATCTGCCTTGTTGTTTGGATCTCTGGTGGCGATGGAGGACAATGAGCAGCTGGTGGGTGCTCAGCAGCTTGGCCTGGGCTGGACCACTCACCAGTTTTATGCCCTTGGGCAAGTCACTTTACCGTCATGGACTTCATTTTACTCTATTACAAATGAAGACCTGACCTAGATGATTCTAATATTGGGTGTTCTATCCCATTCGGAAAAGCCAAGGATTTCTTCCTTTTTCACATTGGCTGGGCTTGGAGCAGGATCAGTGGCTTCAAGTGTTAGCTGCCCTGGGGAGGAGGAAGTACACAGCCAGGACACCACAGAAACCAGAAATGGTTTCATGAGTGAGAACTAGTTATTTCTTAAGACCAGTGGAGACAAGCTGGGGCCAGCAAATAGAAGGGTGGAATTGACCTGGGGTGTCAGGAGCCTGGAGGTCAACCAAAGTGCAAAAGAAGCTGTGCCTGACTTGAATTTCTTCAGGGTTCCATTAATTCCTGATGACTGGGGCTAAACGCCATTGACAATAATGTTATGAGTTCTACCTGAAAGGGGGAAAGTGTAATTACAGTAGTAATGACCACCCAGGATGTGTGTAAACACACCTTCATGAATCTCAGCCCTGTGAGTGAACGGGGGTGGGGGTGGGGGCAGGCGGTATCGGTCTCATTTCACAGACGAGGAGACAGAGGCCCGGAAAGTATGAGTGACTTGCCGGTGGGTACTCAGTTTGTGAGTGGCAGTGACAGGGCTGGAAGCATCGGCTCTGAGCCTGAAGCCCAGCCTTACACCTCCAACCTTTGAGTGGGTTGGGAGAAAGACCAAGATAGGAAGTTAGCAAAAGACCAATATTGGCTCCCACGGTAAGACGTCGTATGAGCAGTGCTTAGTGGAAAGAAATGAAAATTAAAAGTGAAAATTCAACGCAATTGTTCATAGCTACTAGGAAATAAAATCTAGGAGCTGAATTTCCAGTTAAAGAAACACGAGTAAGTTTCACTTTCTTGAAAGTGATGAAACTTCCAATGATGTGACATGATTTCTGATCAAAGATAATGAAGCAGAAGCAAAATGTTCTTTGTAGCAAGTCTGGGCAATCTTAAGATCAATGCAGAAAGTCAACTCAGAAAATCCCAAATAGATATAGATAGATAGATAGATATTGATATCGATATAGATATATTCTTTTTTCAGTGAGGGGGATGTTAGAGATTCTCAACTTTTGGAAAAAATTGTCTGAAGGTTTAATTTCATTTTCCTTGTAGGGACAATACCTTAAGAAAATTGAGTAAAGAACTAACTAGAAAGCATCTTAAGAAACTATGCTTTAGCACAATGCAGGGAAAGCCCAGAGCTCTGCAGATACCAACTACTTTACTTTCTGAAAGGCTTTTAACATTTTTACAACCCATTTCCGTCCCCAAATAAGCCCACCCAATGCTTTTCAGAAAAAAACATTCCACACTGCTGACATTCTTCGGTTTCTTTCATCAGGACTGATGATTTTACACTAAGAAAGAAAGAAAAAGAAAATCCCAAACAGCAGACTCCCAAGCCTTGAGAGCTCATTAATAAACTTAGTAGGGTGGTGAAATGGAACTACAATGAACTGCTGTGGAATTCAAACCCCCCATGTAGAAGGGGGAACTGTCTTGTCCTCCAAACAACAGCCAGCCCGGTGATAGCTCTGAATTCCATTCCTGAAACTACTAGATTCTTAATGAAGTTGGAAAGGGAGGGAAAACATGAATGTATGGGAGAATCTTAAGCCTCTGTCTATAGAAACCTGATTTGTCAGCGTTTATCACCTGCCAGAGAAAAGTACCCTCCCAGCATCCTTAGATTGTAGGATTAAACTGATAGAAGAATATCAGTCCTGACTCATGCATGACCCAGGGCTTTAGGAAGACAGTTAGATACATTTCCTGGTTTTCTTTGAATAGTCAGTGGTGGCATTCATTGGCCTGGAATACTTGCCTCCAACAGTGTATCTCTGATCTTAAAGGGGAAATAGAGGTCAGGGTGTTTCTATTCAGAAGCGTTTGAGCTCAGAGTGAGTGACCAGCGCCCCTCCCACCCGGACCTCACAGAACCTCAGTCAGAGAACTAACCCTGTGGAGAGAGATCCCTGGGAGGTTCAGGAAGAGCATACCTCCTGGCTGCATTATGTCTTCCAGGCCTTATTCATGTATTATTTCATCAATTCCTTGCACAACTCTACGAGAAAACAGGGTGATTGTTATTAGCTTTCCTCTACAGAGGAGAAAGAAGGCCTTGGGAGGTATAATGATGACACATGACTGTGAGGGGCTCAAACCTTGATCTTCTGGCCCCAGTCTTGGAATTTTGTGGATAGAAATTCCCACTTATGCATATTCCAGAATGCCGGTAGCAGCCTGAGTGTACACCTGACTTAAAGAAATCAGCAGTTCATTACCTAGAGTTCAAGTTTTCCCTGTGGTGCTGTGCTTAGTCTCTCTCCATCACTTCAGTCCAGGACTCCCACCCGCTCCCATGCCTGCTCTCCCCTCAGCGCCCCCCCCCCCAAGAAAAGTTTGCTGTTTTTTGTTTTTGCAATGTGCAGTAAGATTCTGTATTCTATAGGTTAAGGCCATGAGACCTGGCGTCAAACCTGATTCCAAATCCTGATTCTGCTTCACACTTAACTATGGCTTGATGCAAATTATTTAGTTAGTGTAAACCTCAGTTACCCTATCTATAAAATGGGGCTAGGACTTAACTCACCGATTTCTCCTGAGGATTAAATGAGATACTGCACATAAGATTTCTGGTAGGAAGGAGGCACTCCTTAAATGTTAGCGATTTGCTAACGGTCTTCCTGTCTGGCTGGACTTGGCTAAAGACTGCAGGTCCCCAGGTGGAGAGGGGCGCTCCAGAGGACCCCCTACCTTGACAGTCCCCACACTCATTGCCCCTGGATAACTGGCTGTGGCGATGTGGGGGCGGGGGTGGGGTGGGGTGGGGACAACCACTGCTGGAGGGAGTATGTGGCAAGGAGATTTCTAGGGGGCTGCTCCAAATTGGGACCCTGAAATGATTACTGTTTTTACCCTGTGTTTTCCTGTGGCCTCTCTGCATGCCCTGGCTGTAGAATGATGGAGTTAGATGGACCTCAGAAGCCATTTGCTTTGACGGCCGCTTCCCCATTTCACGTATTCAGTCAGGCAATCTGTAGCAGTCAGCAGGCATTGGCCGCAGCCGGGGCCCGGCACTGGGCCAGGCTCTGGGCCAGAGCGACTGGAGACCCAGTCCCAGTGCTGCGGAAGCTCTCAGCCATTTGCCAGATGCAGACTGAGACTCAGATAGCTCAGGTCACACTGCTCCTTAGTGCCAGAGCCAGTCCCAGGTCCCCTTTAGACCCCGACCAAGCCTCTCCAGGCAGCACAGGGCTGAACAAGACCTCCAGACATGGTCCAAATTCTTAGCCCCTCACTTTTCTTGATTCTGAGGTCTTTGCTTCGCCAACCTCAGCTTTACAAAGGGGCTACTGGTCCCTTGTGACCTGACTTCCCATCCCCCAGCCCCTGCCAAGGACTGGCTCAAAGAAACACACCTGCTATGGTTACCACCCTCACTCTCAGTTACTTGGATCTAACTTCCCGAGGGAAAAGCATCAGAGACATATTTGCTAAACTCAGGGGTTCCCCACTCCTTGCTTTACTTCCACTCATTGACAGATCCAACTTGATATTAGATGCCTCCCAAGTTCCTTTTTGAAAAAGATACTGGAAATGGGGTTGCATAATAGTTTCACGTTTCTTCTTCTTTTTTTTTTTTTATGTTCTTCCTCTTTCGGAACTGTTTGAGGCTATATTTGCATATATGCACATCAGCCAAAACTAATGCTTTTATGAATTCAAAATAGTCTGAAACGCCACCTCTGATAAACTTAGGCATTTTATCCACATCACTGAGCTGTGTATTTTAAGAACCTGTTTTACTCAAGCTGAGGGTGGCATGAAGTGAAAACAAAACAGAGCCAAGTGCTGACGGGACTTTCCCCTGGGAGTGGGGGCTCGGGTTGGAGGTCGCAGGTGTGGGGGGACTTGGTCTCATTCCCCCAAATCCCTGAAAGTTTGGTTTCAATGTGTCTTTCAGCAAAATGATGCTTCAACACCCAGGCCAGGTCTCAGCCTCGGAAGTCAGTGCCTCAGCCATCGTCCCCTGCCTGTCCCCTCCTGGGTCACTGATGTTTGAGGACTTTGCTAACTTGACACCCTTTGTCAAGGAAGAGCTGAGGTTCGCCATCCAGAACAAGCACCTCTGCCACCGGATGTCCTCTGCACTGGAGTCAGTCACTGTCAGCAGCAGACCTCTCGAGATGTCAGTCACGAAAGTCCAGGTAGGTTCCACCACTGGCGCCGGTCCTTTCAGCGCTTCTTTATTGCACGCCTGCACACCTGTCACGTGCTGGGCATGCTTGAGGCAGGGAACTGCAGCGTGAATAAAACAACCACTGCCCTCGGGAATCTTACTTTCTACTGGGAAGAGACAGATAATACACAAAAGAAGTAAATACAGACTGTGAGAGACAGGGGGCAAAGGAGAAAAATAAAGCAGCAAAGGGGAACAGAGTGGAGCAAAGAGGTGGGGATGCTGTTTAAAATCAGGAGGTCGGAATGCTTCACCGACAGAATGGCCTTTGAGCAGAGACTCTAAGGAGGGAGAGGCACGGGGCCATCTGGGTACCTGGAGAAAGAGCAAGAACAGGGGCATCGAGTGGGGAATGTGCTTGGTGCCTACAGGGAGTAGCAAGGTGGGCCACGTGGGGCTGGGAGTGAGGTTGGAGCCGAGGTAATTGGCGGGGGGCAGATCATACTGGGTCTTACAGACTATTATAAAGATATGGCCATTTACTCAGAGTGAGTTAGGAAGCCACGGGAGGGTTTCTGAGCAGAGGAGTGACATGGTCTTATGGTTATAAACGGTCACCCTGGCTGTCATGTTAAGCATGGGTGGTAGGGACAGGAGCAGAAGCAGACGGCAGAAACGAGACTGTCGCAGTGACCCAGGTGTGCAAAGGAGGGTCTGCATCAGCATGGGAGCCATGAGGGGCTGAGAAGTGGTCGGTGTCTGGATCTGTCTTGAAGGTAAAGCTGATTGACTGACAGATTGGACGTGGGGTATGGCTCCGAGTGGAGGAGGACTCAAGGGTGGCTCCAAAATGTCTGGCCTGGTCAACTGTAAGGATGGAGCGCCCACATGCTGCTGAGATTGGGGTTGTAGGGGGTTGGGTAGGGCCACAAAGGAGTCCATCCTTTTCCATGACTCACTGGCAGGGTGGAAGAGGCGGTGGGCTATGTGGGTCTGGAGTCCCGAGATATACAGTTGGACGTATGCATATGGATGTAACTTAAAGCCATGAGCCTGTGTGAGATCACCTTCCATGTCTAATCATTTTGAAGAAGCACCAAGTATTTCCTTTCATCACTGCAAGGACCCAGGTGGCCAGTCTGTGGAGCAAGGACCGGCCAGCCATGCTTACAGCTGTGTGTAATGCTCACAGCCTTGGTACCAGGTTCTGTTCCAAGTTCACTTCTGTCTCTGACACTTGTACTCCTCCCCACTCGGCAACGTTTTATAAGACCCCTGGAGTGTAACAGACATGGTGAGAAGTCTGGGAAGTGATTGCTGATGGTGCTGTGGTGGCTCAAGGACTTCAGAGCTGAGGTCTTGGCTATTTTGTTGGCCGTTTCCACATGGGTGCAAGATGGGAGTGTGTCAGGCTTACTCAACTAACATGGACATTGCATTTGGGCAAGGAGTAGTGGAACTGGCCGAAAAGGAACTGAGTTTTAAAGGAAGTTGGTTAAGACTCTATGATTCTATAAAGGGGGATAGGGGTAATGATGACTCCACTATAGGGCTGATCTAAGGGTTACTGAGATTCCATTTGTTAAGGGTCTAGCAGAGGACCTGGCTGATAGCTCAGTGACTGGTATCAGGGACGACTGTGTGACTGTGTGATGCTAGATCCATAAGGCATCATTAGGGGCATTGGCTGGGGCTCATTAACCTCAGGAGAGATCATCGGCACCCAGTCCAATACTGGGCAGTGCAGGGTGGATCATGGGACACTCTGGGAATTTTTATTTTTATTTTCTAATTAAATATCTTGAGATAACAGGATGCAATGGAAGTAGTAGGATCCCCATTAGAAGGAAGGAGAGCTTTTGGAAGGCTATCGGAGGGTTCTCCAGAGAAAGAAGCAGGCAGGCTGCTTTGTGGAAACACTCCCAACCCATCTGTTATTCGGTGTTCACTGATGTTAGCTCAGCTTAAGTAGATTTTCCTACCGGGAAGAGAATGACCTCCTTGACTATCCTGGTCTTCTTGGTTTCTGGAATTCTCAGTTTAAAATGAGACGTTGAGCCTGTGAAACCCATAGGCATCCTGTGTGTTTGGGCAGCATGAGCCTGTTCCCCGGATCCCAGTCACCTCTGGGACGGCAACCTGGTGGAGGGAACGAGGCAGCAGCGACCAGGAGAGGACGCAGGACAAGAGCCAAAGGCTTGGGTTCGCATCCAGGTTTTGTAGCCTCCTGGTTTGCCGACCATGAGCTGGCGATCCCTGGGCACCACCACTACTGGCCACTGTTACTATGACTAATACATCAGTATTTATTTGTCGGTTGCATTCATTTCCACATTAGTAAACTGAGGGGATTGAATTAAATGGGCTTTAGAGAGACTTTTCCATCTCTGCCAGCGTGTGACTCAGATTCGCTCCACTTTCCAGGACTTCCTCATGTGAGAAAAGCCTGAACCCTCTCCCACCTATCCAAAAATACCTGTAGGGCTGTAAAGGAAATACCAGAGTTGTGAGTTCTTGATGAAGACACTGATGGTAAAGTTAAACGCTTACCTAGTACTGACAATAAGCTGAATGCTGTGCAAAGCATTTTACATATATATTCACTAATTTGAACCTCATCACAACTCTATTAGAGGAGATTATTGATCCTGTTTTACAAATGAGGAAACGGAGGCTCTGCAGGGCATGGTAACTTGGCCCAGGTCTCACAGGTGCTGAAGCTGGGATTCAGAGGCAATTTAGTCTAAACCCATAGGTCTGCCTGTGTGGTTCCGAGATCCAGGATGTGAAAAGGGGAATTTCTCTCATCATCTCTCCCCCTTGGGCTTTATTTCTCTTCATTGCAAGACCTTCCATCTCAGTCCAAGCAAAGTCAGTGTCATTTAATCCAAAAGGACTAGCGATGAGTGGGACGTGAGGTGATTATGGCATGCCAGGATCCCTTTGGTTTGGGGTGTGGCTCCCACACCCTTTCCCACTGTCCAGAGCAGTGATAAGTGACATGGCAAGGTCTGATCTTAGCGGCATAAACCATCACCCGCTCAGCCCACCGTGGCTGGACTCTGGCCTCTAAGCCCGGTCCAGCAGCCAAACCTTGCTGATTCCCCATCAGTCCTCAGATAAAATCAGGGTCAGAGTGAACTTCCAGAGGACCAGATCCTAAGACAGGGACCGAGTTTTGTTCTCTGAGGAGCCCCGGGGCTGTCTCCGAGTGGGGCACAGAGGAGATCAGTGTTTAATTGGAAGATGAATCAATGGATGGCTCTAGGAACGGGCTTGGGTCCCTCTTCTCCAGGAGCTGCACACGCTTCTCCTGAATTCAGGAAGGAGATGCTGTGAGGCTCCAGGTGAGGACAGTGCTGAATGCGGCTGCCCTTGGGTCTTGAATCAAAAGAAGAGTTGGGGGAAAGGGTGGCTGGGTGATGTTCTTGAGGTCATTCCCACTTCAAGGGGAAAGGACACATTTACCAAATCGTATGTTTCCTTCTCTAAATTATTACTGTTATTACCAATAGTTATCAGTTTGAATATCAAACTCTTAATTTCAAGATCCGAATGCATTTTTAAAATCGGCTAAATTTTAATTGACCAACACTGCCCACATACTTTTTAACTAACAGTTCTTTGATTTTCATCACTCATCCTTAGGGTGGATGTGGGCCGTGAGATTTCAGGCAGAAGTCTGGGGCTGTCTTCCTTCCAGGTCCTTGAGCATTAGGGCTGCCCTGATTTGCCAGTTTGTGCTGCAATAAAAGGCGCAGCGTGTTTGAGGCGGGTTGCATTTCTTGCCTCCCGTTAAGCGCGTACCTCTTGAATTTTATAGGTAGCCCCTGAAGAAGATGAAAGGAAAAAGAGGCGACGGGAAAGAAATAAGATCGCAGCTGCCAAGTGCCGAAATAAGAAGAAGGAGAAGACGGAGTGTCTACAAAAGGTGAGTGCCTTCTCACCCCTCCCTCTCACGCTCATGCCTGCTCCCCACCAACCCCCTGTCGCCATTAGAAGGGGAGTTAAAACGCCCCCTGCCCGGAAGTGTATTCCCAAGAAGGATATCTACCTGGGAAGCCTAAATGCCAGTGGCTGAATGAGGAGGGAACGAAACTGTTAGCAGGATGAATGTGACTCGGGATGTATACAAAGCAGGTGTGTGAAGTAAAAACCACAGCAGTCTCTGCCAGTCCGTACACGTCCAGCGGCTTCTAGCCTACAGGACATGTCATCCCAGTTAAAGAGGCTTCATTTACTCATTTTCCTAAGAAAAGGAAGCTGCCAGCTTTCATTTGGCTCACTATGAAAAGCCTTTAATTAATCTCTTGAAACAAGTTATTTCCTTAATCCACAAGCAGTGGGCACCCTCTCTTGGTGTTCCTGGGGAGCCCTTCACTCTGCAGCCCTTCTCCTTGCCTTGCCCCATAGCCTGAGCTCCTGGCTGCGTTCAGCCAGCTCCCCTTCCTGAAGGGAAAGGCACCTGGGGCAGGCGGGGCGGCCCGTGGTGCAGTCTTTCCGGTGATTATGTCCCTTCCCCGAGGGGTGCACAGGCCAGGGCAGAGTCTCCACGCAGGTTCCACAGGCCCTCCCCCCACCACCAGCCCCAAGGTTTTTCTTTTGATGGCTTTAGGGAGCCAGTGAGAGTTCAGACATTTTGTATGTTGCCCTATATATTCCTTCTGGGGAGATGAGCTTCTCTGTGAAATGAGTGACTCACAAAAGCCTAAGCACCATGAGTCTGGATTTCTCCCCAGCCCCCAAGGCCCTTGCAGCTCCCAAGGACCTGCACACGGGCTGTTGGACTCAGGCAAAGGGGTTCTCTGAGCTGTAGGTTTTACTGCAGCTTCATTACTATTAGTCACAACCTACCTCGACCTTGAGTGGGAAACTCAAAGGCATCTCTGGAGAAGCCTCCAAGTTCAAAGGCTTCTCCAGGGTCTGGATTCTCCCAAACCTAATGCTGCCATCCCGGTTTTGTGGGGCACTCTAACGTGGGGCCCACAGCACTCCTCTGTAGGCCATTCCCAGCTTGATGAGCCCCGATGTGTCCCAGGTGCCATGCTGTGGCCATGCCCTCCTTGCTGGACCTTGGCTCCATTCCTAACAACTCTGTTGCTTGTCCCCCAGGAGTCAGAGAAGCTGGAGAGTGTGAATGCTGAACTGAAGGCCCAAATTGAGGAGCTCAAGAACGAGAAGCAGCATTTGATATACATGCTCAACCTTCATCGGCCCACGTGCATTGTCCGGGCTCAGAACGGGAGGACTCCAGAAGATGAGAGAAACCTTTTTATCCAACAGATAAAAGAAGGAACCTTGCAGAGCTAAGCAGCTGTGGTCTGGGGGCACCTGGGGAGTCCTCATCGAATCGTCCTTCTACATCCAAAACCCTGCAGCTTTGGAGATCTGACTTCCTGTGCACCTCTCGAATCCCAGCAGCAAAGAACCATGGAGGCGGGAGGGCTCAGTGACTCAGCTGGGCCTCTCCACTCTGCCCCAGAGTGGACTTCGGACCAGAACAAGGGCATTTTTTGCCTCAACTCCAGGATTAAGGCCTTCACATAATGGCCATTCTTGGGTTGTCCTGATGGCCCCTGGTTAGGGTCCTGCCTGCCTTCATCTGGATTCTACCAAAACCAGGACTCCCACCATCAGGATTCATGCAAAAGAAGTGTCTGTACCTTGGGTGGGTGGGTGGGGCCGCCTGCTCCGCTGCCACTGCCCCGGTCACTTGTAGGGGGCGTGGAGTGAGAATGGCATTTCGCAAAGTTGTGCAATGGCCAGGGTTGTGCTTCTAGCAAATGCGCTGTTATGTACAGGACACACTGCGTGCAAGGCGTTTGTTTTATAACTGGGCTTTGTGCTCTCCTGATGTTTGTTCCAACAACACTGGTGTGATTTTGTCGTGACTTTCCTCAGATCTGTTTCGGAGAGTTTGGGGGAGCTATCACCATGTGTAGCGTCTTACAAAATGTTTCCTGGAGCTTGTCAGCTCCAGGAAAACAGAATTCTGCCGGCCAGCAGTGCAGTTTTGTGCCAACAGAGAAGGCCTCCCTTCCCTTGGCACCCAGGCATTAATGCAAAATTCAAGGGCACCACGGCAAGTCCTCTGTTGCAAACGCAGTTATAATGTCACAGGAAGAAAGCAGAAAGTCTACCTTCCAAAGGTTAGGACTCTGCTCAACGACTTAGGTCCGGTGTTATTTCTAGGTGGGAAGAGCCAAAGAATATTTCATTTTCCTTTACTTGCAGCTGAAAACCACTTTCAGTGGAGACAGGTTTGAGGCAAGGGGATGCCTAGGCTTTAGCATTATTGGATGTTAATAGCATTGTTTTTGTCATGCAGATGTTTGTAGGAATCTGGCCCAGAGCAGCTGCAGCTGTGAGAGGTCCTTCACAGTGGCTGCGAGGATTCTGGCTACTGCCTGTTTCAATGCTGATGTTTCTGTGAAATCCTCAGTGTTTCAACCTACTCGGTAGTATCATTACAATTTTGCATAAGAGAAAAATGTTACTTATTTATCCTAGTATTCCTAACCTGTCCATATAATAAATATTGGAACCAAGATACGATAAATGTAAGTGTTGTGCTGGTTTCTGTTCTTTTTAATGGGTTGATGGTTGAGATCTAGTCACTTCCAATCCCTTTCCTCTCCCTGGGCTTAGTGGGGGGGGGGGCAGGTATTTAGCTTTGAATATTCTCCAAGTGGGAGTTGAGGCAGTTGACTTTCAACCCTGTTCCTCAGTCTGTGGCATCTGATGCTCGATTTCTCATTAACAAACCCTGGAACACAGCACCAAGTCAATCCTTTAGACCAACTGTTTGGTGTTAAGAGAGAATTTTGACATAAAATCTGAATTGCTGAATATCTCACCTAGCAGTTTCTCTGAATGTACATACACCTCAACATACACCTATTGTTCAACTTGAGCCATGGACACCCGACATTGCCACAGAACCCTTGAAGTATCCCCTTGAATGTATTATGATATCCAAGCGTGTGTCTCATGGTTGCAAAAAAAAATGTATTTCAAATATCAGAAAAGAATGGGGAGGATGGGGAGGAAGAGGTGTGAAAATTCAAAGAAAACTCTTCCACCTCATTTTCTGGACTTTCCAGAGCACGTGATTCCTTAGGTCTGTAGCAGAACCGGGCTCCCTTGCTCTTGGCCGGTACACATATCTAACACTCACAGGCTAGAAATAAAAACTGGCTCCCCTGCTATACCAATGCTGTTCTTCAGAGAGATGGTGGCTTCATTAAATATTAAGATTTGTGCACACGAATGGTGCCTGCTCCTTTGAACTTGTGTACAGTTCCTTTAAACTATCACCTGTGACACAGGTGTCCTAATTTTGCTGCTTTAATTGCATATCAGGGGTAGTTCCTAATCTGTAAAGAGCCATCTGGTGGAAGTACCATTCACCCCTTCCTTAAGGAGATCATCTTTTCCTTATCCTGATGGAAGAGGAAAAAACTCCTTGCATTTAACCTCTGGTTGTGCGCATAGGTGCCAACAATTGTTAAGCTGCCGTAGACGACAATGGATTGGAGCGGAAGGAAGAAGGGGTTGGTGGCTATGGCAAGAAAAATTGATCTGAGAAATGCACTGTACGTGGTTAATGGGACTGTAAGTTCTTTAAACAAATGCATTAAAAATAGTTCTGTTTTCTGTAGTCAAGTTTATGTTTTAATACTTTAATAATAAAAAAAAAAGGATGAATATGTACTTACCCTCAAGTCGTTTAGTTCATCTTGTTTTACATTCGACGGAGAGGGAAGGTTCGGGGTGTCTGGGAGGATAAACTTGGATGGGACCTCAGCCAGAATCAGGCACGAAGGCTGACAATCAATGTCTTCATTGGGCTGCCTCTGTGGTTATGTCACACTGACAAGGTATGGGAGGCTCACCCTCCCTCCTCTCTCCTGTCCTCATCCTGTCCCCACCACCTTTCCCTGAGATCTGGCCTGACACCTGTTTCAGCGTAAAGAGCTTCAAATGGTTCTGGCCCAGGAGAGGGGTTATGGAACTGAAACTTGCCCTTCCTGCCAAGAGCTAAAATGCTGAGTATTTCCCATCTTTATCCTAATTTCTCCCCATGGGCTTTGAACAAACCCAAACTGAAACCAAGCCGTCTTATTTCTTCCCCATCCCACGCCATACTGTTTGGTTGTATTCAAGCAGTTTCTCTGTGGAGTGAACAGTGTTTTTGTGGATCTGCCCGAGGTAAAACCTCAGTGGAGGCCAGATTTGCCCATTAACAAACCCTTCTATCTTCTCTAATCCCAGAAGCTTCTTTCTGTCTTATCAAAAACTGCTCCCGGGAAGGAATTCACATCAAGACATAAAGGGCCAGTTGAGGACTAATGCCTGGAATGGAAGCTTCCATCTCAGGTTGCCCCACCACCACCATTTCACTGGGGTGTTAAGAGAGAATAACTAGGTTTCCACACACAAACCATTTGCACAAGTGTAATGGGGAAGGGGAACTGAGGTTGGTCCCTAGATCATTGAATTCCCAACTTGGGCCATCCACTGTCTTGGGTTCTCTCCATAACATACATGCACACATAGAATTCATTATGCAACTTTTGATGATGCACAAAATGGGTCTTCTGGATGAAGGTAGTTAAATCCGTCCAGTTTGAAAACATTTGGTTGGCCTGAGCATTCTGTGTGAGGCAATGTACTGCAGTGGTTCAGAACAAAACCTTTGGAATCAGCTAGACCTGCCTTCAAATCCTGCCTCTATCACATTGGTTTTGTGAATTTAGGGAAGTGATACAACCTCAATTTCTTCACCTGTAAAACGAGGATGGTAGCAACATACCATACTCAATGGATTCTTATGATCCTGTGTGAAGAACGTAGCATAGTATCTAGAGGAAGCGATTTTTAATGTTATCATTAAAGGTCACTAACGTCAACATTTACTGAGATTTTATAAAAGGACGGGCTAGGGGACCAAGACTGTCAACTCTAGGTTATTTGAGAAACGTAAACCATAAGCTCAAATGGTTCAAATTTATCCCATCATCTTATGTTCCTATAGACTGTGTCCACTTTTTATTGTGGTACCCACTTGAGTCCCTGGCAGGGTGGGCCTGTCCTCTGTGGGGACAGTGGGGGTGTTTCAGGGGATGATGGTGACCCTAAACTGAGGGGGCAGCTGGGGGATGAGAACAAAGGGCTGTGTCACAGTAACAGGTCACAAAGGGCAGCAGAGGATAAATATGGCTGTGCAGGGGGTTTAGGCTGAGAGAGTGGAGTTCACAGCCTCTCAGGGAAATAAAAAATCAGAGGCAGAGGTGAGGTGAGGCAGAAGGGGAGCTCACTCTGCAATCTCTACATCCTTGAAGAGGTTCAGTCTGGGGTCCAGGCTCCCTCCAGCATATCACGGCAATCACCTGTGCCCCCATCCCCACCCCGGCTCTGGGATGCTGTGAGTCAAAGGGATTGCCCGTGGGGTGGGGTGGGGTTGAGAGACCAGCCACAGAGCCATCTGTGTGACACAGGAGCACTGCTGCTCCCTCTTCTGACAACGCGGCCAAGAAAGAGAAGACCCAGGGACCCGCCTTGCCAGCACTGTTTGTCATGATAAAAACGCAGCCATGAACAACAGTGTGTCTCTGTTACCGTATTACACGTCCCAGAGCAGCTCCGGTGTGAGCATGTTCAATACCACCATGGGGAAACTACAGCGACAGCTGTACAAGGGAGAATATGACATCTTCAAGTACGCACCTATATTTGAGAGCGACTTTATCCAGATCACCAGAAAGGGAGAAGTGATGGATGTGCACAACCGCGCCGGCGCGGTGACCGTGGGCATCGCGTCCACCAGCCCCATCCTCCCACTACCAGATGTCATGCTGCTGGCCCGACCGGCTGCCGGCGGTGAAAAGCGTGCTGGGCGTGGCCAGGTCACCAAGAGGAAACGCCGCAAGGCTGCGAAGACCTTAGAACTCACCAGGCTCCTTCCCTTGAAGTTCGTGCGGATCTCCATTCACGACCATGAGAAGCAACAGCTGCGTCTGAGGTTTGCCACTGGCCGTTCCTGCTACCTGCAGCTGTGTCCCCCTCTGGATGAGCAGGAAGACCTCTTTGCCTATTGGGAAAATGTCATTTACCTTCTGCGACCACCCCTGGAAGTTAACAGCGGTACCTACGCCACTCCTGCCGAGGACATGACAAGCATGCCTGTGTTTGAGGAAGAGGACGGGAGTTGTCCATCAGCAGCCGATTTCCAGGGGGAAGAGGGTCAGGACCAGGTGAGCATCAGAAGCCTCTACGTGATCTCTGAGGTGGCTGGGGCCACCTCTGCAGCTTTTGCTGGTGGGGAGAGGACCCTATACGACTCCCCCAAACCCACTGCCATACCCGATGCAGCCACCCCACACACAAAACCTACAGAGCTTGACAAAGTGTCAGCAGCAGGGGTGGCAGCAGGCGCTTTGAGTGTGGCAACAGCCGAGTGTGCTGCCCCTGAACAGCTAAGCGTGGCCATAGCAGGGGCAGCTACCAAGGGTCCACGAGGAAGTAAAACCAGCATAGCCATTGCGGGCGCTGCCAACATGTCCTTGAAGAGCACTAAAATGGCCTTGGCAGGTGCTGCAAACAAGTCCTCAGGGTGTCCTTCCAGCACTAGCCTCTCTCCAGAGGCCAGCATGGTCGCTGCAACTGCAAAAGCAGAACCTACCAGCAAGACTGTGGGAGAAATAGCTGATGGTGCAGCCGCAGGACCTCACATCTCCACCTTGCCCAGGGAAGGCCGTGTTAGTGAACAGGCTAGAAGGCGGCAGCGAGTGTCCCCAGCCAGGGCAGAAGCTCGCAAGAGCAGAAGGGACATGAGGGAGCGGAGGGAAAAGGAGAGAACTCTCAGGAGTTCCCATCAGCGCAGGACAACTGGAAGCCAACACAAGGCAGAGGGGGACAAGATAGTCCCAAACCCACCTGGCCGGTCCTTAGCCAGACAGGGAGATGACAAAATGGAGAAAGGCCACAGCAGCCCAGGGGGCGGCAGGCGTGTCACCACGCACAAAGGCATCAGCCATGCCCCCATCACCAAGGAGTCCAGGGCCTCTCACAAATTGGGGAGGAGCTCTACAACAAGTTCATGTTCCACACCCAAGAAGCTCAACAGGATCAGCTCTTTCTTGAGGAACATCAAAGCCAATCTTACTACTACAAAACCAGTGGCCCCACCACACAATAAGGATGTGGACATCTTGACTGAGACAATGGAGAAAACCAGCACGGAGGCCATCGTAGAGATAGCACCGAGTGGCCAGGGGCTACAGATGGTTGATAGTGTGACATCTGAGACCATGGAGACCGTGACCTTTGAAGCCTAGTACTATGACCCAGAGCTGGGAGCTGCAGAAGAGACCAGGGCTCAGGGAAGCATCCCTGGAGAGCCTATTCCAGCTTTCCTGACTGCAGTTTCAATAAAGAGCGGTACAATCTGATAACGGCATGCTGTATTCTGTCTGAATGTCTAGAACCTGTAGCCCAGCAGTGACCTCACAGTGGATTCTGTGCTGCAGCCTGAGACCCTCATGTCCAGGCACGAGCAGCCCAACCTCCCCCGTACTCAGCAGAGCCAATAGGAGGGCCCCATCTTGCCTCGACTCCTTCTGACCTTGTTCCCCAGGTCCAAGGCCTGGGGAGCTCTACCACCGCCATCTCCCTATCCCTCATAAATGTTTGTTCTTCCCGAAGGTTCACAGACAGAGCAAACACAGGACTTACATCCCCTCAGGCTGTTCAGGGAAGGGAGGGGGGAGTGGCAGCATTTGCTGGCAATTGGAACCAGGAGGACTCTTGTCTAGACGTAGCAGCTCCATTCTTAGGTATACACCTTGGAGAAACACATCTAGGAGACAGCTGTGAGAATGCTTCCAGCAAAAATAATGGAATAGCAAAACACTAGAAACAGCCCAAATTTCTCACACTAGCATTGATAATACAGTAAGAGAGGAAAAGAGTGGGATATTCCATAGTGAAAACTGAATGGCAGCTACACACATGAGCACAGATAAACGTCTCGTAACATTTTTAAAAACAAGTCAGAATAGGGTATCATTCCCCCTAGAGAACAGCTCAAAAACAAGACCAAACAATACACTGCATAGGATACATGTTTGCTAAATGTAGACAAAAATAGTAAACACACAAAATTCAGCACAATAGTTTCCTCTAGGGTGGAAAGTTAAGAGATCAAGTTGGTGAGCACCAGGCTTTCAGTGCTGTTGGTAATTGTTCTATTTCTTAAGGAAGGTGGTGGGTATTTTTTTTTTCACATTTTAATATCTGAAATTAGAGGTACAATCACCATGGCGGTTGTGATGAAGTTATTGCCTCAGAGATACCTTAGGCAATGTCTATCCCTATATTTCCACTCTGATGTATGCACAAAAGTGATATGTCTGAAAGTTCTAGTCCCTTGAAATTACATTTTTTCTAGGTAAATTATTACAAGAGCCCTTATTTGGTTATTAGGAAAAGAAAGAATGATATCCCCATTCTACAGATGGGAACACTGAGGCTCAAAGAAGGTAACTTGCTACAGTCACACTGTGGGACTTTCGCTTCTGCTCACTTCTTCATCCACAGCCCTGTCTCAGGCACGGGGAGGAGGCAGAGCAAACAAGCCTAAGGAGACTGGGCCAGCACAAGAACCTGAGGCATCAGCATTCTTACCAGCACATTCCAAAACTCTACAAAGATGAGCACCAAATTTACTGGACTGAGGGGACAGGGAGGCGCGGTTGCTAGGGAGCCACTGTGAGTTCCTTTGTGAGCTCCAGTGAGCTCACAGCCCTTAGTTGGCCTTATCTCAAGAGCATCCAGACCACCCTTGAGCTGTGTCTGGCTCCCAGGCTTCTGTCCCCAGCCTCTGACACGACCTACATTGCAGCCATAAACAAACCTCCCGCCTGGAATTCCAGGGCCCACTCCTGACTGGCGCTGCCTCTCTCTCTGCAGCCCAGTCCTCCTCCCCCAGCTGCTAATTAAACTTTGGAAAGCCAGGCCCAGAATGGTTTCTCTATACCAAATCTTCAAGAACTTCCTTCTGCTGGGGTTCCAAAAACAAATCCTTAAACCTCACATGAAGGAGGTGATGAGTTAGGTCTCAGCATCCTTGTTGTTTGGACCTTCACAGTTTGTGACTTTCACAGGCCTCATCATGGGGGTGGGGAGAGGTCTCCCCCATCGGGAGAGGGAATGGTGGGCAAGGGGTGGGCCACTGCTGAAGCCAACATCCACTGTTTCCTCTGGCAAAGCAAGTTCCTGACCCCAGGGAGGAGAATTACCGGAGTGAGTCAAGTTATTCTTAAG
>NW_017731372.1:6143227-6148582 GCF_001890085.2 Hipposideros armiger | reverse complement strand
TCAGAGCATTTAAAAGGACTTGCTTAAGGCGGGAGGTGATGGTGCAGAGAGAGAGAGAGAGAGAGAGAGAGAGAGAGAGAGAGAGAGAGAGAGAGCAACCCCAGCGCAGCCCCTTTCAGGCAGCATCTACATGTGCTGGGCCAGGTCCCGCTCGGAGGTACAGAGACGGAGGAGGAAACGGGACCGGCATGGGTGATTATCACAACCTCGAGGGACAGATATGAGGAGAGGCTCATGCTCGGGGAACAGGGTCCTCTCAGAGGAGGGGTTCTGGGGCAAGAGAAGGCGTTGTGGGTGAGGGAAGGCTTCCCAGAGGAACTGGCAGTATTAACGATGAATAGGGCTCTGCCAGGAGGAGGCAGTATGGGAGCAAGAGGAAAGGTGGAGGAGGTGCCAGTAAGGGTGGGGGGAGCGCTAAGCCACGGAAAAGAACGTATGCCAAGTACAAAGGTTTGAAACAGCATGGCGTTCAGCACTTGCAAGTATTTCAGTATCGCTGGTTGGAGGACAAGGGGAGAGGAGGCCCATGAGGCTGGAGAATCAGGCAGCTGGATCCTGTGGTGCCTGGGGTGCTGTGTGAATGTCCAGGGCATGGGAGGCACGGAAGGGCCAGCACCTAATGGGAGTATGATCGCTCTACCTGCAGGGTGTGGAATTGATGAGCAGGGGCTGTCTGGAGACAGGAAGCCATTGCATTAATCCTGGCCAGAGAAAGGAAGCCTCGAACCTGGATGGCAGTGGGGAGACAGAAGGGGAAAAAGTCAGGAGACGTTGAGGACAGAGGGCTTATGGTTTAGGCTCAGCACTCATCTAAAGGAGGTGTAACTGACAAAAGTAGAGGTGTCTTCTCCCTTTGGTGACTTGGGGGCGGCAAGAAGAGAGGCTCATGGGAAAGCAAGGATGAATGTCGTTAAGATATAAAACACTATCTTCTAGATGGATAAGAAGGAAAACATCAGGAGAAGTCCCCCAAAGGGTGCTGTCAGGCTTCAGCACTTGGAGATCTCTGAAAGGAGAGACCGCCTGAGCCACTCATTCATCTGGGCAGGCCTGTTCCCACAGAGCCCTCCTCAGCTGGGCAGAGTCAAAGGGGAGAGCCCCTTGTGGCCAAGTCCTGGACCTGCAGGTTGGCACTTGAATAAGAGGAGCCAGAGCTGAGGCTGAGTGGCAGTCACTCTGTCCCTTTGTCCCACCACAGTTAGCCTAGTGCTAATCCCAGCGGTGTGAGCTGGGGGCCTGAGTGAGAAGCCGTGTCTCATCCTGGCTGCATGGTTCCATGCCCCTGGTAGTGGAATGGGCCGCAAGGCAGGTCCCCTAGGAGTTGGGAAATTCAGACTCAAAGAGACAATGAGTGACCAGCATTGGAGGTGGGCTTAATGTCAGGGTCCCTCTGCAGCCTGGCAGTCTTTAGAGAAACAAGTGTTGAGCACCTACTATGAGCAAAATAGGAAACCAGGGACCACGAAATGTTCACACACACACACACACACCCCAGTAATCCAAATCAAAATGCAATGGTGGCCTCAGGCAGTGCTCACAGGGGAAGGGTGGTCCAAGCAGAGAGACAGCAGGCTGAACACTCCTGGCAGAGGGAACAGCACCATGGGGAAAGAGAGGACCTTGGGAGATTTGGGGCTTAGGAGATGTTCATGGACAGCAGACAAGTGCAGCCTGCCCAGGGTGTCATTTGGGGGAAAGAATAGGGTGTGGGAAGTGGGGAGGGGGTGAGGGAAATGAGGGGAAGCCACGACATAGAGGAGCGACCCGAATGCTGCATCACTCCGCTGAACCCCACAATCTTCATTACTGCAAGGGTGCCAGTCATCCAGGGCTGGCTGAGGCGTGTTCAGAGCTGGGCTCTCCAGGAACAGGAGGGCGAGTTGAGAGAGCCTAAAATGTGTAGAGGAGGCCCATGTCTTCCTCCACACTCTCCAAGTAGACGTGTGTTCCCACAGGAGTGCCAAGGCATTGCCACCCCTCATCCTGGGGGCACATGGAGGACCAGGCTAGTCGGCTTTGGCTGTCAGGAGCCCCAACTGGTACCCCAGTGTATACCATCTGAATGTTGTCATTTTCCACGTGTGCCATGGTCTGCAACAGGTCGGGAAGCATCTTCCTAGATACACACACGCATGCACCTGACAGTGGCGTGTGAACTATGAGTGTGGCAGCACCCAGGAGCTGCTGAGCAGCACCTGCCTTGGAACGCCTCCTGGCTGATGCTGACCATGTCACCCCTGAGTGTCCCAGTGCTTCTGCTCCTCGTGGTATTGTTTCCCACTGACATTTTCACAGCCCCAGGACCCTGCCATTATGCAATTTACCCTTGTACAAGGAGAAATTAGAGAACTAAGAACAAATATAGATTTTCCCTAAAACTTCCGTAAAGCTAAATTAGTTTTTGAAGACAGCTCCTTTGCTTTGAGGTCATGTCCTGCCTTCTGTTTTTTAATGTGTTGTTTTGAAGTATTACATACATACAGAAAAGTGCACAAGTCATAAATATACCCCGCAATGCCATTTCACAAAATGAGCAATCCCATAGAACTAGCATCCGGTGAAGAATCAGAACATCACCACACCCCCCAGGAGGCCCCCTCACATTCTCTTTCAGTCACTACCCCAAGGGTAACCACTGCCCTAACTTCTAACACCAGAGATTCATTTTTCAACTTTATATAAATAGACTCACATAGTATGTGCTCTTTGACTTGGGTTACTTTTCCTTGACGTATTTATGAGATTTGTCCATGATTTTTCTGGCAATAATTCGCTAAAATTACAATAATTCAATCTGGCAATAATTCAATACATTATACAGCATTCCATTGTGTGAATATACTACAATTTCTTTTTTCATTCTGCTGTTGATGGACATTTGGGTTGTTTCCAGTTTGGGGCTATTAGGAAGAGTGCTGCTATGAACATTTATATAGAGATCTTTTGGTAAAAATATACATAAACTTCCACTGGGCATATACTTAGGAATGGAATTGAATATGTGCATATGCTCAGCTTCAGACGATAATGGCAAGCTATTTTCCAAAGTGGCTGTGCCATGTCACGCTACCCCCAGGAATGTGTGATAGTCCTGGGGCTCTTGACAACATTTGATGCTGTTCATCTCTTTCATTCCAGTCATTCTAATGGGATGGACTGCTTTCCCCCACCTTTTTCATGACAAAATATGGTTTTAAAAAATATAATATGGTGACCTATAGAAAATGATAGTTTTGTAGCAATGTCCTTCATAGGCGAAATTAAAAGCTGGCTTTCAAATTAGTTTTGCAATCTCAAACATCTTTGAATTCTTAAAAAGTCTTAGTTACACTTTTTAAAGGGTTTTTCATTGGAAGCAGGCTTCTGTTTGTTAAATCTCTCATACTGTCCTGTTCCAGGAACTTTTTTGCTTTATAACAAACTGCCCCCAAACTTTGTGACTTAAAACAATTGTCACTTTCTTATAGCTCTGATACTTCTGTGTCAGGAATGTGGACAGGGCTCATCAGCTGGGCAACTCTTCTGTTCTTTGTCGTATCAAGTTAGGTTGATGAGCACTCTGGTCTGGAGAGTTAAAGACAGTGTCATCCACACGCCCGGCGCCCTGAGGGAGGTGGCTAGACGATGAGGCTCCGCTGGGAGAATCAACAGAAATGCCTGTGTATGGCCTCTCCAGCACGATGCTCTTGGGTGGTCAGATTGGCTTCCCTCAGAGCAAGTGTCCCAAGATAACCAAGTGGAAGCTGCTTCTGACTGAGCCTTAGAAGTCACCCGGCATAACGCCTCCCACATCCTATTGGTTACAAGCAAGTCATAAGGCCAGCCCAGATTTAAAGGAAGAGGAATGGGAGTCCACCTTTTTGTAGAGAAATGGCAAGGACATGTGGTCAAAGAGCATGGGTGGTTGGTGGCAATAACAGGGTGGCCCTCTTTGGAAAATACAATTTGCCACTCCCATACCCCCCTCCCATCCTAACAAGGTAAACCTGACCAGGATGGACCTGAGGAGCCCTGAGGTGTTTGTGGTGGCCACCTCTGCCTTTCATACGTTCCCTCATCTTATCTTGCTGTCTTATGCCCTTCCCTGTTTTCACTTTATTTTTGTAATCTCTTCTCTCCTCCCACTTTTAATTAATTAAACTCACGAGGATTCCCATTGGACATGCCTTAGTCCCTTTCACCCCCTCTCCCCACATTCCTTTAAGCTTTTTGACCCCTGGGTGACAGATTACTAGGACACCTAGAACCATAGCATGTCAGGCCCAGAAGGGTTTTACCTAATCCCAGATGCACTTTACAGAGGAGGAAGTTGAGGCCTAGGGAGAAAAGGGACTTTCCCAAGGTCCTACTTCAAGTAAGTAGTCAAGTTCTGGCTAGTACAGCACAAAACAGAGCCCACAGTGGGTCTCAAAGAATGAAACACTCGCTTTCCATTTTTGACTTCCTGAAACTCAGGCCACTTGTTTCTGTTTCATGTTACAACGTCCTTTTGGCCTCTTGGTCAAGGAGCAAAACCAAACCTGGCAGGCTTCTGTGCTCAGAGTGGCCTGTCCCAGCCCTGGCCCAGGTCCCCAGCCTTCAGAGCTGGATGGGAGGGGGCTGTGCATGGAACAGTTTGGGATCAGTGCAACCAGCTCCCCGCCAATCATGTCACTGCACCCCAGACACAAGTATGTCTGTCTTTTCTGATCCTGAAGTCCTAGAGTTCTCTGAACTCAAGCATCAGCTAGCTAGCAGCCAGTCTTGGAACTTTCTGGCCACCCGGGGATGGTGAATTTAGTTTAGGCTGATAATGACTAAAGTCCATCTGAGGATAAACCTGAGGTGACGTAGGCCAAGAAGACAATTCTATGGCCAGGCCCACGAGACAACAATTCTGTTATGTTAAAGTCTATTTCCTTCGATAACTCCAAACAGGAGGAAGTGAGGGCCCAGAGTGGGGATCCCAGGCTGGGCCACCAGACTTCCCATAGCGTCAGGGGCTGGATCTTGAGCTGGGAGCAAGGGCTGGAGAAAACCCAGGGGGATGGCGCCTTGCTCTTGGAACTGAACAGTAATGAGGTGGAGCCCCACTAGCCTGCTAAGAAGCCTCTCAGAACTTTTGGGAATCCACCATCTCAGTGCTTTCGGCCACCACATATATTCAGTGCTACAAATTGGTGATAAACTGAGAGTGCAACGATGTGGCTGTGCTGTTAAGGGAGATTACCATAGGCCAACAGTGAAAGTCCCCAAGGCTGTCTGTGTGCTTGAGAGCAGGGGGCAGAGAAGAGAAATAGCATCTGTGGAGGACTCTGTTAACAAGAAGGGACTGAAATAATTCTTTTAATTTATATAGCCTGTAACCTTCTTTAG
>NW_017731372.1:6141436-6142999 GCF_001890085.2 Hipposideros armiger | reverse complement strand
CCTTGTCCACAGATGCCAGACTCGCAGACCCTCCTCAGGGGTCCTCTATTGGGACTGGTAGAAATAAGTCATGAGAGGTTCATGACTTTTTTACACCTGGGATCCCTCCCTCCAGCCCATGTGCTCCTTTTTGCCAAACAAATAAAGGTGCCCTTTCTTTTCCTTCGTACTTCCCTCCTGGAGAGAGGGGAAAAAAGAAACATCATCAGCAAACAGTGTCATTTCCCAGCCTGTGGCTGGCCAGAGCCTGGGCCAGGCCCTCACCCACACAGCTCCTTGCTGTGGCTCTATCACCTTGAGCTGAAAGGCTAAGAGCAGCTGCCACGCTGGCACAGGGCCAAGAAACTAGGCCCCCACCCAGTGTTTCTCTCCCAAGTGATGCAATCTTTTCGCTGCATATTATTTGGGGTTGCTGCATGTAATAACAGTAGTATCTATTGAGTGCTTCCTCTCTGACAGCCACTGTTCCAAGAACTTTATAGGGTTTATTATGTTTAGCTCTTTCTCCAAAACTTATAATTCCCATTTTACAGGTGAAGAAACTGAGGCACAGACAAGCTCAAATAACTAACCAAAGGCCCCCAGTGGTGGAGCCAGGATTAAATCCCAAGAGGTCTGACACTGGAGCCCATGCCCCTGACCCCACCTTGGGCTGACTCCATGGAGTGCCTGGCCTTAGAAGGTGTCTGACCCTCCATCTGGTGAGCGGCCAGCCTACGGCCAGCAGTCAAGAAACTCCATGGCCTAGGGCAGGGGGCACAGTATTGGGTACCACCCTTCCCCCTGGCTGTGGGGACCACTCCGTTTCTCTCCGCCCCTCTGCCATAGGCAGCACCTCTCACTCAGGCACAGCAGTGTCCTGGCCACTGGAGAAATCACCTGCTTGTGGGAGCGGAGTGGCCTTTCCCGTCATCTGGAAAAACAACCCAAAGTCCCATCTTGCTGGCATGTCTCACCTGAAACCACTTTAAAATCTGTCATCTGCACTCTCAGGCCGTGACATCTCAGACAGTCCCTGGACAGACCCAAGGGATGACTTTCCAGGCCCCCAAGAAACCCTAGTTTAACACCTGCCTGGCAAGGGAGGAGAAGAATGGTCCCTGAGGAGCCTCCTGGCCACACACTCTCAGACTTTGATCACTAACTTCCTAGATAATGGAAGTCCACTCTCCATTCTAACTCGCCATGCAGTGCTTGCCCATGAAGTTGCCTCTGCTTACCACCCACTCGTGCTCCCTCCTATCTCTGCCCTCGCTCTCATTCTCCTACTCCAGGGCTCCCCTCCCATGGGCTGTGTCATTTCCAGTGAGACTCTCTGTCCCTTCCTTCCAATCCTGCCCCCAGCTTTGCTCCCTTCCAACCTTTCCTCAGATCTGAAGTTCCCTCCTCATCCAGCTCAAGTCCCACCGAACTTAACTCCCACACCCACCACAGGACTCCAATTCCTCTCATAGGCTCTGACACATTGAGGATAAAGCTTCAGCATTCAAAAAACAGAGGACACCTTGATAGAGTTGTCTCTCTCTCTCTCTCTCTCTCTCTCTCTCTCTCTCTCTCTCTCTC
>NW_017731372.1:6131412-6141409 GCF_001890085.2 Hipposideros armiger | reverse complement strand
CCTCCCAGGGGCACAAAAATACTGGAGCTCATTTGCATTAATTTCCTGGATTGTTTTGACTCCTTGTTGAGGACTGTGGTGACATGCTAATTTATGCAAACTAAATGCAAATGACTATAGAAAACTATGTGACCCTGGATTTACTGGAAATGAGAGACTTCTGATGGGAAGACTTAGGGAAATTTTGGAATCTACTTCCCAAGAGAAATTTAAAAATAGAGTGACCTCCAGTTGGGGGTTGGGGGGATGGAGGATGTGGCTGGACATCACTCAGAGGAAGGAGCATAGACTGGGTTCCATGTCGTTTCTAAGCAACCCAGCAAAAGTGGAGGAAGAGAACACATCTGACCATCAAGCCTTTCCCCCTTCTCCTCTCTTGGCTCTGAGCTCTGCTTGGGCTCCAGATTCCGCCAAAACCACCCTACAGCATACACACTGGAGAGCTGAGCACCCAGGGTGTCACTGCATTTTTGGAAACGGGAATTTTATTTATATCCCACTTCCCATGACAACATTCTGCTAGTCTCCTTTCCGTTTGCACTGCCTACACTGACCGTCTTCTAATTGTCCCTCATTGAGCAAGGCTGGTAAAGCAAACAGAATGTTCTGTAATGGGCCAGCGGAGCTAGGTGGTCTGGATGTTCAGATAAGGAAGGCCTCACAGGATAGCCTCGGGTGCGTGGACTCAGGCACAAAGACAGGCATCTCATTTCTGGGAGGAGGGAGACAAGGACCATTTCAAAAAAAAGAAAAACAAAACAGGAGCGAGGAAGAGGGCTCAGAAGCAACAGCTCATCTTTCTGACCCTAAACTGAGATGTGCTAACTCAAAAAGGTAGAAACTGACCTTTTCTTAAAGATTTCAAGAGAAGAAAATATTTTTTCCAAACGATCTCCAAGTCCACTAAGTGTCCTCAGAACATTTTTACCTATATTAACATAAATGCTTGGTGCTACCATGGAAGTGATTTATTTTCTCTGGCCTTTCCTTTAACCAGAGAACAGTTGTTCCTGGCTGTTAAGGTAATACCCCAGCAAACCTGCAACACGTGCAAGACCTTACGACAAACTCTCCCAGGATTCAGGGACCACCTACCTCTTCGCTGAGAGGGGAACACCCAAACTGAACCCCCACCCCAGGTGATAGGGAGCAGTGAGTGTGTATTGATCCTTGTTCCCCTAACTAGATAGACAACTTGCTGAGGGCCAACTTTCAACTGGTCAGTATTTGGGGTTACCCAAAGGAAGGAAAAAGTGCTCATTTGCACATTTAAAAGGGGAGGGCACCCTGTGTATCAAGCATGTTATGCATATTATATCCTTCAAGCCTTATAACAGTCCCACTGGATATGTATCGTTCCCATTGTACAGATGAGGAAACTAAGGCTAAGAGACTTAAAGTCATTTGCCTAATGAATGATTGTGACAAAGCTTCTATTACTCATCAGTATCCATTTTCTCCTTTTCTTTCTAGGCACATGTTAAACTACATTTCCCAACCCTCTCTCGTTATAGGCCAGCCATGTGACTAAGTTCTGGTCAATGAAATGGGGACAGAAGTGATTTTTGCCACTTCCAGACCTGGCCCATAAAAATGTTGCAGGTGGTCCCTCATCCCCCTTCCCATCACTTTCCGGATAACCCAGGGGCACCATGAAACCATGCAATTAAGATGGGAGGAGTTTGGTCCCTGAATCACTGCGTGGAACAGAGCACTCTTCACCCTGGCCTCTGTCGTCCGCACTGGACTATGACTTAGTAGATAAAATAAACCTTCACTGTGTTAAAGCATTGAGATTTTAGCTTATCCTGACTAACAACGTGGTGAAGGGCAAGATCTGAAACCAAGTCTATCAAAGTCCAAAGACCATCCTCTCTCATTAAGTTGTACTGTCACACGATGCCGCAGAAATATAAAAGTTGAACCATAAAATACTATCTAATCCCACAGTTCCCCTCTCCCTATCCATGCTCCTCCCACAACCAAGAACTAGATGCCTGAAGATTTTAGAGAAAACTGAGTAAACAAAAACATAAAATCAAGCACACAATCAAGAATCATACTACCTGCTGAACATATATACAAAACTACTTTTGTAGTTACTTTATGTATGGAGATACCCTTTCATCACTCATGATAATCAGGGTTCTCCCTGCCACCTTCCCTTGAGACCCACCTCCACCTGAGGCTTCATCCCATGGGTGTGGGATTATGAATTTAAAGGACATGGACGTTCTTTCTTTAGATTTTTTTTTTAATTGGGGAATTGGAGAAGGGAACAGTGTTGGGGAATTGGGGAAGGGGAACATTGGCGTACAGCCATGGTCATCATGAAAGCATGCCAAAGCCATTATCAGTGATTTGCAGCTCACCACTACATCCTATCATCTCTACTCCAAGCGAATGGGATTTAAGTCAATATCATATAAGGACCACACTAGGATCATAGCAAAAAACAAAAAACAAAAAAACAAAACAAGAAAACCCAAAAACATATGTAATCAATCAACCTAATGTAAGTTAAGATGACCTTAACTTACTGGTTAACTAAGATTAACCAGTAGTTTGGACACGATAGAATCAGCCCAATCTGATTTTTAAAAAAGAGGGAGGCAAAGGATCATTGACAAGAAGGGAGAAAAAAGGAGTAAAGGGTTTGAAATTTTTCTATTGAGATAGGAAATCCTGCAAGTATAATTTGTAGGGGCTAGAAGACCTCTCCTGTTCCCCCCACGAAAACATTTTCATCGAGATTCTACACTAGAGAATTTGCTCTTGGACTTAACACCGTCTCCCCCCACTTAAAATTATGATCTCCCTGGAAGAGCAATCCACAATTGTCTTATAAGTCAACTATTCCTTATGGTAGTATAGGACTGGGTGGGAACTGATATTTATCAAGTCATTATCATGTGCAGTTATGGTTCCAGGCTCTTAAACAGCACAAGTACCTGGTACAATATGGGCATGGCCTCACAGCAGTGAGCCAAAGTATAATAGGTACCTGCCATGCCCAGTTGTTCCTGGCACAGCAGAGGCTGGCCACCAACACTCTTGGGACACCTGGAGTCTCTGAAACTGTGCCCCAATGACAAGCACTGAAAAACCCCTGGTTGTGGCAGGCACTATTAACCCACCCAACAGCTGCTCTACCCCTTTCTTACTAACAGAACCCCAAGTTTTCATTTGTTCATACATCCACATGGCCTAAGTGGATAGGTCATGATCCTTGCCCAGTGATTTAGTGCTAGACCTGTTACCCAGTTCTGGCCAAAGAGACTCAAGAGGAAACTGCTAAGAGTTTCTGAGAAAGATTTTCCTCACTAATTTCACCCTTACCCCCTTTCTTCCTGCTTTGAGAAGCTGCTACATGAGAAGGAAAGCTTGGAGCAACGGCAACCATGTTGCCACCATGAGGGGGGGACTGTGGCAGCTGTGAAGAAGGCAGAGAGAGAAGGTAGAGGAGCCTGAGTCCTCGATCATCTCTCGGAGACAGCACACCGATCCTGTAATCACCTCCCTCTGGTCTGCAGGTTTCCTGTGATGAATCAGCCTCTATCATTCAGTTCTTTATTCCAAGCGCTTTGTTATTTGCACCTGAAACATCTTGAGACACTGATTCACTGAATTTCACTGTTTTCCAAAATAATTCATCGCACGTTGTTGGAGCTGGAAGACACCATGGAGATGCACCAGCTTTGAGTCACTTCGTAATAGAAGAATCTGAGGCATAAGCAGAGGCAGGACAAGATGGAGAGCCTGCGTCTCCCGAGTCTTACCTCATGGCAGAGTCCCCGACACCCTGATGACTGAGCACCCAGGGCTGGGGCACCGGTGGGCAGCCACAGGGACAGGGTCTGGATCCTGGCAGCTGAGAGTCATGGGCAAGAGGGCAGAAAAGAAGGGCAGAGTGGGCTGAGCTTGCGCAGGGCTGGGGCCAGAGATCACTGAAACGCTAGAACCTCAGGAAGGGTGAGCTGTGTCCGCAGCTCTTTCTGTCAGGACACACACACACACACACACACACACACACACACACCCATTCACCCTGGGCTCCACTTCCCAGGCTCCCTACATCTCTTGGACCTCCTGATTCCCCACTGGCCTGGCAGTGAGGTCCTCTTCCTCTCCCACATGAGGGCGTTTTGGTTGGTTTCCTGCCCTGTACTTTACTTCACAGTTTTTTCTTGCAGCTGTTCTTGGACCAAAGAGAACCTTAGGGAGAGGCTCGCAATGAACTTTTGTACTCTGCAAAGCTGAAAGCAGTGAGCCACACTGAGTGGGAATATGGGTCATGGAAAGCAGCGAGCTGGCAGAAATACCAGTATGCTGTGATTTCTTCAGAGGCTTCAGGAAGAAGCCCCCACCCCCAGCCCAATCCCACCCCACCAGCTGCGGGGGCCCCAATCTCACTTCCTTTGCCTGGGAAATTAGTGCTGAAACCCCACCATTAGCGATACAATGTAAATATTCCTGCCACCCATAATACTCTTCAAGGTGGATGAATTTTTGTGACCTTTTCAAGAAGGCAGACATTGAGAGGAACAGGAGTGGTGTGATGGTTAATTTTATGTGTCAACTTAGCTGGGCCTCGGGGTGCCTAGATATTTGGTCAAATATATTCTGGGTGCTTTTGTGAGTGTGTTTTGCCAGCTCTTGATCCTCAGTTTTATCCTCCAATATCCCCACCCTGGGCATCTTGACTCCCTTTTCATCTCCTAAAAGAAAAGAAACTCAAGAAAACGCTTAAACTGAAACCACACTGATCCCTTTCGCCTCCAAGCCAGCTCCATGGCTCTGTCAGTGGTACTCCTTCTCTTAGTCCCCCAGGCACCATCTTTGATGACTCCTCCCTTCCTCATCCCACATCCTTACGGGAGCCACTTCCAGATCAATTAACCTCAGAAACTTCTTCTTCCATCAGGCCTTCTCTGTGACCCCATGACAAAGGGGGTGTTGGGTCCGAGTGTTTCAAGCAGGGACGGTTTTGGCGGGGAGGTACCCAAACGGAAAAAAGCCTTGCAGAGTCTTTGCCATGAATGCAGCAACACTTTTATTCAGCAAAGGCAGATAGCAGCAGAACTCAGTTAAAAAAGCAGCAGCAGCAACAGCAAAGCAGCATAACTTAGCACCAGCAGCAGCAGCAGCAGCAGCAGAACCCGGAACCCAGTTCAGCAAAACTAGGGTCTTTATAACACAGTAACAATAATGTCATCTGTGCCAGCACACATGAGCATTAAAAGCAACTCACATAAACAAGTTGTTTTCTTGCCGTTCCCACCTGGGCCTGGAGGAGTCAGGGCTGCCATCTCCAAAGCCTGTGAACATTTCCTGACCCTGGGAGGCCCTGACAGCTGGGCCCCTCCGCAGGGGGGTAAACCTTGGGAAACTGGAGGAAAGCTCCTACTCCCCTACCCCCATCCTCACTCAGGGCCTGGCAAGGACAGGTGGGGATTGGTGGGAGGTAACCCATGGTTAGTTAGCCCTTCCCCCTTCAAGTCTGTCTTCCTCAGCCAGGCCTGTGTTCCCAGGGCCCAGCAATACCCTGGGTTCCCGACAAGAATTTGTGAAATGAATGAATGAACGAACATAAAACAAAAAGTGCCGAAAGCAGAGACTGCTGGATGGTGGAGCCTCCAGACTCCCTGGCTGGCACAGCAGTGAGTCACACGGCTCTCCACACCTCCAAGTCAAAGCTCTGAAAACCATTAGCAAGCCATTAGCTCTGAGTCAAGCCCAGCTGGCACGGAGTGGACTTTAGTCACCCTGCTACAGAGTTCACACACTGGGTGCCCATCCCTTGGACCAGCAGGCTTCCCTCCCATACCCAATGCCCCCAGCCAGATCCAGTAACAGACCTTCTACCGTTGCCCTATTTGGGCAAGGGCGTGAGGAGGAAGCTCCCGGAGGCTGGCTCACTGCCTCTGCACCCACAAGGACAGGCTCACCGTAGGTGGTGGGTAAATGTCAAAGGAAAATGGAGCTACTAACCGCTCATTAGCTGCCAGCATCTTGAACACATAGATGTCATTCAGGCCACACAGCAGTTCTGGGAGCTGGGTCCTGCTCAGCCCATTTTTGCAGATGAGGAAACAATCACAGGCAAAGAGGTTGTTAAGAGACTTCTTTAAGACTGCATAGCTATTTTGGTAGCAGAGATCTGAGGTTGGTTCATATCAAGTTTTTTTTTTTTTTCTCTAAAGGCCATGTTTCTTTCACCAACCATAAAAACTGAAACAGATCTGGGGGCTGGAGGGGAGAACCCTGGCCTCTGGGAGTCCATGCAGTTAGTTCTCTTCTGTCCCCACCCAGGCTGAGTGGGGGAGGGCGGCAGCTCCTTCCAGGCCTCAAAGTAGCTCACCACGGAGGCTTGGCTAAGGCTGCCTCTCTGTGGCCTGCCCAGGATGGGAAGGGAGGTACTCCTTCTGAGATCTACAGGACCTGGGTAGGGGCTGGTTGCCAAGGATGGGCCTCCTGGTTGTACCACAAACCTCAAGGACCTCCTCCTCTAGCTGGGGACCTTGGGGCCCAGAGCAAACAGGCAGAGGTCAGGACACAAGCTGGACTCTGGAGGGACCAAGTGTCCTGTGAGTGAGAAGACAGGCAGAGCCAATGAGCCTGGCAAGGGAAGACCATTCGGCATTTGCCCCCAGAGCAAGGTGAGGTGGTTAAGAGAGTGTGCTTGGGCAGAGAATTCAGTCAAGATGGAAGCCACCACCAGAGGGCAGGGCCCAAGGCAGGTTTACATGGGTCCACCCAAACTCCACATGCATGCTCAGGTGCTTGACAGGGAGTTTGAAAGGGCCTCAGTCAAGTCAGCTGACACCAACCAAGCCTGTGCCCTGCCTTCCAGAGCTCCGTGCCCTTAGCCCTTAGGCGAGTCCCTCAGCCTCTCTGAGAGCCCCTGCCTCATGACCATCAAATGCTTCAGAAGCATCAACTGAGATGGTGCATGTGAGTGAAGTACTGCCCAACAAAGCCTATGAAAGTATCGGAAAGAAGACATTCAGTTAACACCTGTTAAATGGAACTGTCATTACTAGCTAGATGTTGGGTTCGCAGCTTTTATTTGATTGGATTTGGGTTACTATTTTTCCATATCCCCTCATTCTCCCTTTTGATTTATACTTGGGCGGTTGGGGAATGACAATGAACATTGAGGGCCTGGGATGTGCTCAATTAGTCCTTCTCAAAATTTGGTTTCTGGACAGATTATACCAACATCTCCTGAAATGCAAATTAGAAATGCAAATTCTTGAGCCTCGGCCATACTGATTTAGTGGGGCCCAGTGACCAGTATTTTAATAAGTTCTTTGGTGGTGCTGATGCATGCTAAATCCACTTAGCTCAGTGTTCTACATGAATGTCTCATTTAATTCCATGAAAGCCTTAAGGAACCGGGAATTAATATCTCTAATTTACAGATGAGAAACGTGGGGTTTGGAGATGGTAGTGACCTGCCCCGGGTCCTGACCTGGCAAGTGAGCCCCAGGTCTGTGTGGTCTGTGCACTAGTGTCCTTCCCCTCACTATGATAATGCCTCTCAGAAGCAGGGTGGGTTTGTTCCAAGGGGGCTTCCTACAGCAGATGTGGGAGGCAAGAGAAACTCTAGAAGGTAGAGCAGCCCCCTGGGCTGATGAACAAAATAGCCAGCTATTTTTACACGGTTTTCAAGACCAACTGGACCGTTATATTTGACGAAACTAGGCAAATACTTAGTGCTAGGGTTGTCCCATTATTAAACTGGCATTAAGAAGGCCTCACTACTAGTTTGCAATGCGCCCAGACACCTGCCATCTGCCCGCATTGAGACCTACTGCGGTGACTGAGGATAATGACACCATCAATAATGTATTGAGCGCCTACTGCTTGAAGCTAGTATTCTAGAGGCTTTGCAACTTATTCTCTACCCAGCGTTATGATGCCCTTTCACAGATGAGAAAATTGAGGTCTGGGAGAGGCTCAGAAACAAAAGCTCATAAGCAAGGGGCAGGGTTCTAGCCTGCCCGGTTCTGAGGCTCATTCCTTCCATTATGCTACGCGCTGAGAAGCCAGTTCTCAGAGCCCGGCACATCTGGTCCTTGCCTCGGCACCCAGGTCCACTTCCCCTCTGGGCTCCCTGACCCAGGAGAAAGCCAACTGGAGCCCACCGACGCTGACGGGGAGGATGCCAGGTACTGGGCCAGAGGAGTCCGAGAGAGACCTGTCTTTGGCCACGAGATGGCGCTGTGGTTCAGGAGACTCGGGGTCCTGCCTGACACCATCTCCAAGGACCGAGGACCAGGACCCAAGATCTTTAGGGGATGGGATCCACCAGGTCAGAGCTGCCCCAAGAAGGACCCCCACCCGAGGGCACGGAAAGCGATTGTTGAGTTCTCTCTTCCACCCGCCCCCGGAATCCCTCTCCCCTCCCTCCTCCTCCCTGGCCCCAGAGTGGGGGCCGCATCAGGGAACACGCGACGTACAGTGGGCTGGGGCTCCACAGCGACTCCCTGGCAGCGCTCAGGAGAGCTGCTTCTCCCCTCCTCGCCCTCCCTTCTTCTTTCCCCCCTCAGCTCCTCCCCCTCGCAGCCAGCCAGTCCCAGCCCACTGTTCTCGTACATTATAATTTCAGCATGCTCACAATTGGAGGATCTTAAATATTGCAAAACTAAACATCAAAAATGATCTCTTCGCTATTAAGACATGCTCCTACTTTAAAACTCAGCCATCGAAATTCCTTTTTTATATCAAAAATAAGTTACAAACAGGAGACGGAGTCCGTGCCTGCCGTTACCTCTCTTTCCCTAAGTCCTTTCCCATCACTTAAAAACAAAAGACAAAAAACAACCCCACGTACCTTATGGTTGTGCACACGCGCTTGGTGAAGCAAAGTGCTGAGTTCAAATCCTGGATCTACCATTAAAACTTGTGGCACTGAGCACGTTCTTTAATCTCCTTGAGCCTCATGTTTTCTCATCAACAAAGGGAGTATAATACTAGCACCCACCTCATGGGTTGTTGGAAAAATTAAATATGAACCGTTTAGAATAGCGCTTTCACACATAGTAAGTGCACAATAAATGTCACAATTATTATTTCTTTTCCTCTGGCACTTACTGTATGCGCCAGGTATTTGGCATTCAATGCAGGCCGACTGTTTGGGGCTGACTTTTCATATAGGATGTCTCATGGCCAGAGGGCTATGTTATATATGTCTGTGCAGAGAAGCATCCAGCACAGGCCCTCACCTGATGCACAGTAATTAGAGTGGGTCATAGTGATCACCACACACCGCAGCCTCTGACTACAATTCTGCCTCCATCTTGTCTTCCTCAGGTGGTGGGGTCTTACATAAACCTGCTAGTGCCAATTGCAGAGTGCTCCTCCCCCTTCTCTGCTGTGGGGCAGGGTGCCCAGTTTTGAGTGACGAGAGCTATAGCCTTGTACGGCAGTCCCCCTTTAACCGTAAGGGATGTGTTCCAAGACCCCAGTAGATGCCTGAAACCACAGATAGTACCGAACTCTGTATACACTATATTTTTTTCTATACATACTATGGTAAAGTTTAATTTACAAATTAGGCATAGTAAGAGATTAACAACAATAACAAATAATAAAATAGAACAATTATAACTATGTACTCTAATAAAAATGACAGTAAAACCTTCTATTGCGAGTAACTTGGTTTGCGAGTTTTCTGCAAGATGAGCAAACATTTCTAATACATTTTAACATAGTAAACGAGCGATGTCTTGCAATACGAGTAGTTTGTTTCCAGAACAAATTATGCTCTCAAACCAAGGTATTACTGTATGTGAATGTGGTCTCTCGTTCTCTCAAAATATCTTACAGAACTTCACTCGCCTTTTCACTTAAAGAAAGCACTTTGCGGGCCGGCCGAGTGGCGCGATGGTTAAGAACTCGCTTGGGATGCCAGAGGGCCTCGGTTCGGATCCCACATATGAGGGCCAGTGACACTGCCCTCCACAGCTAAGATGCTGAACAACAGCTCAAC
>NW_017731372.1:6129273-6131177 GCF_001890085.2 Hipposideros armiger | reverse complement strand
TGAAGAACAAAACGACAGCAACTTGTCTGTTCCCCTTTCCCCAATTCCCCAGTACTGTTCCCATCCCCCCAATTCCCCAATAAAAAATCTTTAAAAAAAAAAAAAAGAAAGCACTTTGCGGCTTCTTTTTGGCATATCCGAATTGCTGGCCTCATTACTCTTGAGTTTTTGGGCCATTATTAAGTAAAATAAGAGTTTCTTGAATACAAGCACAGTGATAACATGATAGTTGATCTGATAACCAAGATGGCTACTAAGTGACTATCGGACGGGGAGTGCGCACAGCGTGGATATGCTGGACAAAGGGATGATTCCTGTACCTGCACATCAAAGAGGGACCTTGTGAGATTTCATCATGCTACTCAGAACAGTGCCCAATTTAAAACTATGACTTATTTATTTCTGGAATGTGCCATTTAACATTTTCAGAGCATGGTTGATCATAGGTATCTAAAACCTTGGAAAACAAAATGGCAAACAAAGGGGGACTCTGTAGTCTCCGTTAGGCCAGGGAGCCCCTTCTGCTCCCCGGGGCTGGGGGGATGTCTATAGTGGGTGGGTGGTGGTGCCAAAGCTGTTTTTTTTTTTTTCATTTAGCATTGGAGAGAATGTGTACTCTGTATAAAGGCCTGCTTGGGCAGAGGGGAAGGACCTGGCTCCAGGACCTTGGCCTGTAGAACCTTAGATAAGACAGCGTGGAACTCTTGCCACACAGGTGAACAAGTCGGTTTGTAGATGTTTGTGTCTGGAGTTCTTGGGGTTTCTATTTATGTCTTTCCTGACTGTTCCATCTCTAAGAGTCAGGTCTTTCTACAACATCGCTCACCATCTTGCACTAAGCAGTGCCTGGCAAAAGGCCTTGCTGGCTGTGCCCAATTACTCCACGTGTGTTGATTGACTGACAAACTGGCTCTGGGGGCTCAACCAAGCTGAATCCCAAGCAGATCTTTAAAGAAGTTGTGATCCAACTCATTAGAGTCCATCAGAGGGCCCTGCCGAAGCTGTTCACAGAGCACTCAGATGTCAATAAAAAGCTAACCACATATGCAAATGAGGATGTTAGAGACAAGAGGGTGACTTGGGGTGGAAAGGGCTTCTGGTTCATCTTGGAAAGCTTCCTGGTTTGGGAAGTGGAGGGGCTGAAGCTGTAATGAAAACGGATGCAGTTTGACAAAGTTAGAGGAGGGTGTGGTTTTAGGACATAACCCACCCTTTTCCTGGTTCAGGTCCTCACTTGAGTCATTCCAGAGTTCCCCTGCCAGCCACTGGGAACGTTCCAGTATATGACATCTCTCAGGAAGCTAGCTGAGTTTCCTGGAAAACATCATCCACACAGAGCAAATCTACCACCTCCACCCCCAAATTGTTCTTAGAAATCCTACCTGTCTCCAGCTAGGAATGAATGGAGTGGAGGTCGAGGACTAAGTAATAAACAAAATCTTGGGTTTGGGGTTACTCTCTGGTTTCTAGTCAGGGCCACTTGATGGCATCTATTCTCTGGGGGAGGACACATTCAAATGAGGAATGTGAGTGGAGCCCAGGGAAGGGAGGTGCTTGAGGGGCTCTGGGCCAGACCCTCTCTGGCTCAGCTGGCAGTGGGGCTGGTACAGCCAGCTGCTCAGTGAAGTCCACGCCTTCCTGTTTCCTTCTTGCTGCTTTGAGAGGGAAATCTAAACCATGGGCCTCTGATTCATTTACTGTGAACTCATCAAGTTGGTGTTTAGCAAGAGTCCTCAGATGCCTCAGGAAGAGCTTTTGGTTTAGTTTCGTCTGTTTTCTTGTCGTGCTTTTCCCTTGAAAAGGAAGTCCGTCTTTGCCAACAACAAAATGAAAAGCTATGATTTGAGGTTGAATCAGAGCACAAGAAGAAATGAAGATTTGTGTCTTTTTTTTTTTTTTTTTTT